>NW_028327173.1:164416699-164719729 GCF_987537825.1 Furipterus horrens
GGAAACACATTGCAGATTAACCACCTTTCCAGAGCTAAACCTAAACTAGAGAATCAGTTGAGGAGTATCAAGACTACGGAGTTGCTACCCTCCGTTAGCTTGGAGATTACCAAATGGAAATGCACAACCCATCTTCACTCATCGCACAAAAAGAGCACCCAACATCAAAATCACTGGAGCTGTCAAGTATATGGCATCTCTTTCCAAAAATCAATAGCCTGAACATTTAACTTAGTCCTCTTCTCAATCTGTTTACCTTTTCTTCACAATTGTATTTAGTGGTCTTTGTGATTCATAGCTGAAAAGCAAAGCATGAATTTCTCTGCAACTATCTGTCTCTCTGGATTTGTTGTTGTTTCCTTCCAGAGGAACATGTTGAAAGGGACATTACTAAGTCAGAATAATGGCCAGTGTCCTTAAATCTTGTCTCCAAGTAATTCCATCACCCAGTGTGTAAAATAAACAGGCTGCCATTGGGAAAGGTTTTTAGTCAAGTTCCCTAGTGGGGAAACCTCACGTTTATATTAATTATATATCATGGAAAATGATTTACAGTAAGTGCTTTCACACTTCTTGATAGTGTTTAATCATATTTTCATGACCCAGCCAGCTCAGTCCAATAACTGGGAATGTTGTAAATGGTTTAAACACAAAACTCTAGCCTCTGCTACAAGGGAAGGCCTGAGAAAAAGATGTTGCATTTCTCTGAGAGAGACCTTATGGATTAGGCTACAGTGAGCGTGAGTACTCCACAGGACAGAAAAGGAAAAGAAAAGGAGGCCATCAATTGATGAATGAATAACCAAAATGTGGTATATCCATACAATGGAATAATATTCAGCAATGAAAAGGACTGAGGTACTGATACTTGCTACAACATAGATGAACCCCCAAAACATTATGTTACATAAAAAAAGCCAGACACAAAAGACCACATATTGTATGATTCCATTTAAATGAAATGTCCAGAAAAGGCAAATCTATAGAGACAGAAAGATTAATAACTTTCTTAGACTAAGGGCAGAAAGATGTAGTAATAGCAAATGGAAATGAGGGATCTTTCTTGGGTGACAGAAATGTTCCACAAAAAGATTGTGGTGGTAGCTATATGACTCTATAAATTTACTAAAAATCATTGAATTACTCATTTAAAGAAGGGTGAATTTTATGATATGTAAATTATGCCTCATTTTTTAAGAAGATAGAATAAGGACAGTGTATTCTTTGCTGGATCCTTAAAAAAGTTGGGTCTTAGTCTTGAGGTCACAGAATGTCAAACCTGGAAGGAACCTATAGCTCACCGCATCCCTGAGTTACACCTGGGGTTCACCTGGAGACCCTGAGACCCTGAGGAGAGAGGAGGAGGAAAGCCAATGGCTCAAAACCACTTATATAATTAACAGTTGGGCTGGGATCAGAACCCAAGCCTCTTGATTATTTGTCCAGAGCACTCTTCAGGTTATCTTCATTATTTTGCTTCATGTAAACTCGCAGGGCATGAACTACCCAGATAATAAAATATATTCACAATCAGATGTGTCTGAGTCACAGATCAATATGTTTTTGGAAAATATATCATATTGGATAACCCATGATTCAGTTATTCTCTGCTCCTATTAGTGCTTGTATACTTCAGAAGTATGGGTCTCCCTGTCTTCTCAGTATTTGTTTTTGCATGAGATGTATGGCTGTGTATAACCTTTAGACTGAAGATTCTTTCCTTACCCTAAAGATTCATAGATGCGTTTTTTAGAAGCTGAATCAACTCTAAAAGGTTTGCTGCTTCACTACAACCAACAGCAAACATCCTAATTCAGACCTAGCCACAGGGGCTTATCTTCCTAATAGAAATGTAAAATAGATCTTTATTTGCTACAAAATTAAAATGAGATCCAATTATGCAGAATATGAAGTTACTTGTTGAACTACCAAAAAAAAAAAAAAAAAAAGAGGAGGAAGAAGAGTCACACACACACACTAATTTAAAACAATGAGCCCTGGCTGGTGTGGTTCAGTGGATTGAGCACTGGCCTGTGAACCGAAAGGTTGCTGGTTCTATTCCCAGTCAGGACACATACCTGGGTTGTGGGCCAGGTCCCCAGTTGGGGGCATGCAAGAGGCAACTGATCGATGTTATACATTGATGTTTCTCTCTTTCTCCCTCTCTTCCCCTCTCTCTAAAAATAAATAAATAAAATCTTTTTAAAAAACCTAAAATTAAATTAAATTTAAAAAAATGATACCATAGCCTTAATTACCATAGTCTTTACTACTGTAGCTTTCAAACAGTGCTAGGATATGATAAGATACGGCCGTGCCTAAGATAAAACATGCATAGAAACAGAGGACTCCATTTAAACAAACAAATAAGAAAGTTAAGAATTTTAACCAACTTTTTGGAGGTAAATTGACCACCCTGAAAATTATTAGTAGGCTTTAAACATCGATCGATGTCATGGAATTATGTGTCTCCCTAAAATTCATATGTTGAAGCCCTGATCCCCTAAGTAATGATATTAGGAAGTGAGGTCTTTGGGAGGTAATAGGCTTAGATGAGGTCATGAGGGTGGGGTCCCCATCATGGGATTAGCACTCTTAATAATAATAAGAAGAAACAACAGAACTTCTTCTCTCAAACATGTGAGGATACAGGAAGAAGATGGCCATCTGCAAGCCAGGAAGAGGCCCTCACCAAGAATTAAATCTGTCAGCACCTGGGTCTGGACTTCCCAGCCTCCAGAACTAGTCTATGATATTTTATTATTGCAGCCAAAGCTAAGACAACCAAATATTTACTTTATAGCTATATAGATCTCTGTACAATTCATTGCAGTGATCAAGGTTAAGTGGTTATACAATATCCCTTTCTCAGAAACTCGATCAGGGGTTAGTTATTCATGGGCATTAAAATATGTGAGAAAATATTTAGCCTTCCTAAATCTGCATTTTGCAAGGGGCTATTCTTGCAGTGACTTACTTATACATTTATAGCCTATCTCCCAATGCTTTCGCCTTGGCATAAAATGAAAATTAAAATAGAACTGCATATTTAGCTCAACTTCCCTGTCATAGAACCAGTCCTTAACTTTCTCAAATGTGTGCCTTTAGCCTCAAAATGATGCCTATCTCCAAACTGCTTCATTTTGCAGTTGTCTGTATACACAGGGGCCAGTTCGACAGATGCTCCCAGGATGCAGACGGTTCCCCAGACGTCAGGTGTCTCCTCCTCAGAACACAGGAGGAAACAGGCAGTTAATGAGGAAGAGCAGAGAGCTTCGCTGACCAGTGTGTGTGGAAGCTCAGACTTTAAATATACTGATGACCTCACACTCCCAGAAGGCAGTGAACTGCCCCTAGGGATCAAACTCGTCTAGCCAGTCTTTCTTTCTTTAACAACAAAGCCCAACACTCTTCCCCTGAATGACCCAGGTAATGCTGAAAGTAGGAAGAAAAGTTCCCAAACCGAAGTCAGTCGTTTTGCAGGGAGGCCTGTCTGAACCCTAAACCAGAGGATCTTTGGGTAAGAAAGAAATATTCTGTTTCAAACCACAGAGGTGAACCTCATATCTATTATGACAGAAAACAATAATTTCAAACTGCACGACCTCTAAATTAGTAAATCCCACATGTGGCCTAATTTTTCAAATGACTCAGTTTACCAACTTTGTGAGCAAGGCAGAACCAGGAATAACAGGAGTATGTGAGGTGTGCTAAAGCTATAACTACTTTCTTCTTAAAAATAGAAATATATAAATTGAATAAAATGAACCTACTGAAAGTTTGATCAATGAAGAAAAATTGTACCACCCTAAGACAACTAGGTTTATGGACATAAAATATCGTCTGTGACCTATTTCCATTCAGGATCCTTACAGATCCATAAAGTTTTGCAAGTTGACACAGGGCCCTTTCAAATCTAACCGAATATTTGCTTCTTCACCCAGAGCCATAACCCTCTTCCTGCTTCTCCACACAGAAAGGCCGTGACCCTCAGCTTTCACTGGCTCTTGGGATGGTGGCCAATGCAAGAGAAGTCAAGCTGGAGAACTCCCCACGGTGGTTCTCAGGTAACTAGCTGGTTAGATTTCATCTTGTGTGGGGTGAGTTTTGCCTCGCCAGGCAAAGGAGGCACTTGGCCTGGGTTTAGAATGATTTCTGTTTTGGTTTCTCCAGGGCTCAATTCTAAACAGCCCAAATAAAGGCTCTGCTGTCCTGAAGGGCACCTTTCAAGAGAAACAAAAATAGGACGCTCGCTTAACAAAAGGGGACTGTTTGGCCACCAACGTCCGAACGGGGTCTGACCGTAGAACTGGAAGGGCTTCCTGCAAAGTTAAAAAAGCAGCGAAGAAAACAGCAGCAAGAAAGAATCATTGCAGAGTCACCCACTCCAAACCTTCCTTCCCTCTCCTAAGTGCCAAGGGATAGAATATAAACCTCTTTGAAGAAAACTCCAGCCGGAGCTCAGCTTTCAGGGTTTAGGAGACACTGGCATCCCAAGGCCTCTCCACCGTCAGATCAAACACACACAGAATAGTTCCCTGATATTTGCTCGGTTTCCCCCATACCATAAAAAACAGGCTTTCATTTTAATCTACTTACCACACTGTGGTGAAGGTCTCTAATTTCACAAGACAGAGATAACACACATAATTCATATGACATATTAGTGGAAGATCTCCAGGGAAAGTACTTAGAGCTCATTGAAAACAATAAGGAGCTCGGCTACCACCTCAGAAGGCAAAGGCATGGTCCTCCCAACAAGCAAAGACCCCTCCTGTCAACACTCACTGCAGCTAAAGATAAGTTCAGCCTACTGGTATACCAGTTGTTTTAAGTCAGCAGGTCTCCCTAATCACACAACACGTCTCTAGTCCCTCTGTGAGCTTCAACATTATCAGCTTCCTCCCAGGACCTCCAGAGGCTACTGCATATGTGAAAACCCTTTGAAACAGAAACACAGACTGGCAATCCCACTATAACCATAATCAACCTCATCATCTACCTGCCAGTAAACACTTGTGCATTTTTTCTCTCTTCCTGGTCAATTTAAAAAAAAAAAAAAAATCTTTTATTTAGTTTCCCATGGCTAGAGCCCTGCTTTGAAGATCTGACACCCTTTCTCAAGACCCTCTTTCAACTTTCCCTCCCACGAAGCCTTTCTCCCAGGGCAAGGTGAAGACCTCTCCACAGCTACTATTCATTCCATTGCTCCCAGCCTTGAGGTTCTGCCAGTTGTAGGGCATGTTCCCTTTAGAGACAGGATAAATCAATGCTGGGTTGTGTAGAAAGTTAAAAAAAAAAGCAACTCTTCAATCATAAATTAGATATGTTGAAAAGGAAACTACCATCAATGCAGATCCAACTAAAATGCAACCGGAAGCAGCAGTGTATATGAGAACCTCACTCTGAATTTAAGGACATACTTGGTTTCTTATGCCATTAGTAAATGTAGAATGTCAAGGTCTAAAGCCGGTTTTATGAGACACTTTTCTCTGTCACTATACCAACCCGTCCCCTTTACTTTCTCAACCACACTCACTTGGACCCTAGACTTATTTTTTCCTGATATAATTTCAAAATCCATGAACATGACCTGGTATAAAAAAATGTCACTTTCCAATTCCCTGTCAAAGTGCTGCTCCACAATGTCTCCAGCCCAGCTGTCCCTCCTGAGCTTGAGACTCTTGTTAAAATACATCCCCCACCCCCACCCTGATTCCACAGACCCTGACAGACCCACTTCTCCAATGGCCCATTAAACACTTCCCTGGCACCTCCAACTCCCCTCCCCAAATGGAACCCATGCCTTCTCCCCTCTACTCATTCCACACCAAGACATTCCAGCCAGCATATGCCCTCCAATTCCACCTTCTGGGAATTCCTACCTCGGAGCCCACCTACTTACCCCTTCAAGGCCCAGCCTGCAGTATACTTCCCCAGAATTATCACAATGACCCCCTAACTTGACCCCTTATCCACACTGTCAATTCTGTACCCCAATTGCAACATACTTATACTTAAATATCTTACCAAGAAAAAAAAATCAGGTATCTTTCACTTGCTCAAAAAAGTATCATAGGAAAAAGTCCAAAATGCTTAGCCTGACCTCTGCCTACTTCCTCCCACCTCATCTCCTAATCCTCACCAACATACCCCATGCTTAGGCTAAGCTGCATACCTCATTCATGCTACCTGAATGTGCCATGAACTTTCACCTCATGAAACTTGGCCCAGAATATCCTCTCACTTTTTGCCCTCTAGGCAAATTACTTCCCACGTTTTCTAAAACTAAACAAAGGTACCCACTTCAGTGAACTTTCCCTGACTCCTCATGAAGTGTTTTCTTGCTCTTCTGTATGCTATGTGTTTTGCAAGTATCTCTATTATAGCACTCTTCACGTATTTTGGAACTACAAGTTAATTTGTCTTTCCTGTCTATCAATAGCCTTAATTCAACTTTGTACCTCCACTGAATAACATGGGACCTGGCACACAGTAAATCCTCAATAAATACTTGATGTATCAATAAAAGGAGGTGGCATGTAGCAGCACCTTCAAACATCTGAAACTTTCAATGAATATCAGATTTCCTTGCCTCATCCCATTTTCCCTGCAGCTGGCTGGTCTTTCATGTGTTGATTCTAAACCATACCTCACTAGCATCCCAAGGGCACTCACTGAGCGCTCAAGTAAGAGACAGAGATATGGGGCAGAAGACTCAAGACAATCTACAACACTGGCCTGAAGGAACTGAGACCAATGAGAAGATAAACACAGCTGAAGCAGCAAAATGTGAATTCAACAGGGACTATAACCAATGAGCAATAAAACCAGAGTGTGCTTGCTACCAAGAAAATACTAATGGAAACAACCAATTAATAAAGGGATGTTGTCAATCACCATAATAATTTTCATTGTAACACTGTATTAGACACAATCTGATATCGATATTTTTCACTGAGGTCTGCAATAAAATTTCTCCACTAAATATATTCTTAATCCAGATGCCAGGCATTGATTGACACTGTGTACTCTCCCCTCAAATGTTCATGGAGTTTAAAATCAACAGTGTTGATCTGAGATAAGGGGAGGTGCATAGTTGTTTATAAAACAAATTTATGTTCAATATTTTGGTCATCAGAGCAAGCATTACATATGTGAAAGTTAAATATATTCTAAACTCCATGACGTCACCACTCTTTGGACAAGGTCTTTCTGAGGTTCTGGCTTACCAAGTAGTGGTGTTGCAGAAGCAAAATCCTGGAATGAAAGGAAGTGAGAGATAGAGACTCTCAGTAAAACCCCTCCTGGATGGCGCTGCAGGAGGACATGGGGGGAGTCCTGAATGCCAGTCCTCATGGTTGGGGGGGAGGCGAAGGGATAAAGTCACTGGCACCAACTCAAAGTATAATACATTCTGGGATTTTTTAATTTATAGATCCCACTGGGGGAGCAGCCCTATTTGATGCTGCTTTCTTAGATCCTGTTTCCACTCTTAGGGTTAGCTTATGACCTAAGGCATAAAAATACCCCTCTATCTTTCTATTGTGAAAGAAGTCATTTGGCCAATGTCCTTCCTTAGGAGACAAGTGACAAAATAAAATGACTGTAGTTCCTTGGCCCTTAATGCTTCTTCCGAAATTTACAGAAGATCAATTACTAGAAGGTCTCAGATGTGGTAATGAGGATGAAGAGGTTGAAACAAATACACAAAGCCTTGTTTTTAAACCCTGGCCTTGATTCTATTATTTCCTTGGTCTGCCATAACTGATACATGTCCCCATGTGGACTAGCCAACTTGTTAAAAGGCAACACAAGGCAAGCATTTTTATGACAGTGATATATCTTCTTCTTGATCTGTCTGACTGGCACAACATGCCTGTGTTCCTATGTGTGTGTGTATATATATATATATCTACATGTATTTGTATGTATGTGTGTGCATATATATGTAGACATTTATATTTAAATAGATACAAATTCACTTTTTCATGGAACAAGGGCTTATTTTCACTTACTGACTGTTCAATATTATAGGATTGGGCTTCTCAGCTAAAGTATGTTTCTTAAAGACCAGCCACTCTACATCTGTATGTGCGTGTATCACCCATACTATCACAATACAAATTAGGCAAAATAGATGCTTAATGGTGTAATTCACTTTACAATGGCACTACTATTATAGCATTACTCTATTCTCACTATTATCGCATATTGGAATCAGCTTCCAATATGTTTGAGTGAAGAAATAAAACCCAATCACAGTGCCAATTAGCTCTATAACAGTCATGTAGTATATCAGAACTAAAGCATTTTCACAGCCTCCCATAAAGATAGAATTCAACTCTTGGTTCACTTCTTCTAGCTTGTTCTGCTTCTACCCCTACTATACGTTGACCTATCCTAGGCTAATTACAAGCTAAAATCAATAAAAGCCCCTTAGCAAGTTCTCTACGAAGGATACTATAATCCATGAGCACACCCTTACCTTGTGCTAACGTTATTTTCTTGGGTTTACCCAACACCATTGTGTACCAATAACCATCCTTTCTCACGCTGTTCTCTCATCAGCTCAAATACTGTAACAGCAGAGCAATTTCAAGTAGGTTGTGAGACTCTCAGAGTATTACTTGCAAAGTGCATGTAAATTATTAGGTTACATTACAAGTGAAAGACTCAGCAGAGGGTCACCATAGTGGAGCATTAATTCAGAACAAGTTGAATGGAACTCTTACAGACATGCTTCTCCAACATGATTTTTTGGCAGTGAGGAGAAAGTAAGTAAAAGGGTAGGGAGGGCAAAGAAGGATAGGCTGCTGCAAAATGAGGTGTACAAGAAAGGGGAGCACAGTGGGAAGGAGGGAGCTCCCTAGCCTCAGTGGCTAGAGGGTACAGCCAGCAGCTACCACAGGAATAGTGGGGGCAGGGTGGAAGGGAGCAGCCAGACATGGGCCTGCCTCAGGCTCAGCTCAGGTGTGGGCTGTAAACCCAGGGAAGTCAACAAGTGGTTGATGGGGCTGAATTTAAATAATCCATCCTCACTGGGCAGGATCCGTCCCATGGCAGTTGAGCTGAGAGACTGGGGCAGGGTGCAGCTTAGGAAAAGAACCAGGCAGTAAAAGGAAAGGCTTCGGGACTCCAGTGCCCTGGAACTCCTGCTTATTTCATGGGGCAACCAGTCAGGACCGGGGAAGAATGCTCCAAGCAAAGGGAGCTGAAGACTTGAGGACTCAGAGAGAAGTGGCTAGATGGCCCCACTGCTCCTACATGTGCTCCACCATCACCACGTGCTCCACCATCACCACCATCACCACTATGTGCTCCACCGTCACCACGTGCTCCACCATCACCACCACGTGCTCCACCATCACCACCATCTGCTCCACCATCACCACCATCTGCTTCACCAATATCACTCACTGTGTGCTCCACATCACCACTGTCACTGAAGCCACACCTGATGTGTACCAGGCATCCTACCAGGTGTTGCAATATGTAGAACCCAGCAAGCCTCTCGCCCACCTTGGAAAGCAGCACCATCATCATCCCCAGTTTCCAGTTGATTAAAGAAACAGATTGAGTGGTTGATGACCTTGTCTAAGGTCACACAGCCCATACACAGCACACCTGGGCCTCTGGCCTAGGTCTGTCTCACTCATGGCAGGCTTGTAACAACCATGTACACTGTCTCCCAACACGTCAGGCCTTGGTCTGAATTGCTCAAGAATGCAGCAGGCCTGAACCTGCCATTGAGAAGAGGCTTGGTGGATCCAAGAGAAACAGAAGTGGGACAAATAAGGCGGCTGGGTCCAAACCTAAGGCCCAGTTGGAAGAATAAGCGAGTAGAAGCTGCGCTTGCAGATCTGGGAAGTGTAGAACTGAATCAATGTACTGAGGAAGCAAACAGCTCTGTTGGGCAGTGTGGGAGAGGTTATCTGCACAGTTAGTGAGCACCTATTTTTTGCAAGGCACTGTGCGTAAATAAAAGAACAACCCCTGGTGCCAGTTTCCTGGGGGTGACTGGACTCCTACCCGGGACAGAACACTATAAGAGAGTATAAAGGAACCTGGCAAAGGAAGAGGTTACATGTTGACTGAACAAGCAAGGCCGACACAGCTGACTACTATAAAAGACAAGGGTCATGGTAACTGCAGGAGGGAGAGGGTACGTCCCATCTGGAGCCAAAATGATTGTAGGATTTCAATAAACAAAGAGAAATTGGGACATAATAAGGAAGACCGGGTGGGGGAGGGAAGGAAGGAAAGGTTAAGCCACACAGAAGGAACAGGGCTGAAAAAGGCCAAGCCCAAGGTACACTTAGAAAATAATCAGAAGTGTCTGGTCAAAGGTGACCCAGACAGTTGGGTACTTTAAAAAATGCCACCATTAGAATGTAAATTCCAGGAAGGCAGGGCTCTGACCTCTCCTGTTTGCTGCTTTATCCCCAGAGCCTACCACAGTGCCTGGCACATAGAAGGTGCTCAGCAAATATTTGTTGAATAAAAAAATACCACCCTCTGGCTTTTACGCCGTGACATCAACTCCAAGCAAAGGGAAACCCAGGATTTAGTCTAAGCCAGTCTAGGCAGAAGCATGCCTAAATGTAATAGGATATTAATGAGCATGTCCTGAAAGTGGCAAGTAGTATTTGTATTATTTTCCCTTTCCCACCTCCTACCTGAAATCATAAGAACACCTGAGTGTTCCATCAGTTACCGTGGAAACCACCCTCCCCCCTTCTTCCCGCCACCAGGACATGGCCCACAGAGAGGCTGCTTCTACCTCCTGCCCAGGAGAGGGTTTTTCAAACTGCAGGAACAGCGCAAAAACAGGTCATAAGATCAATGTGGTGGCTCATGACTTGTATTTTGTCTTTAAAATAATAGAAAAAAAAAAAACTGTATCACAGGAAAAGCTTAAATATTTTATGTGAAAAATTTATTTCAATTGTTTGTGTGTGTACTGGCCCACCATGTGTTATGTTTCCTTACTGTAGGTCACAGTATAAACACTTGAAAGACACTGATTGCCCTAAGGGGCAAGAAATTCCAATATGGGGACCCTCTTTGCCCTATTCAAGTTGAATGACCCCTGACTTCCTGGCTGAATGTGACTATCAAAGGTATTGCTCTTTAGGCCAGTATATTTGACGCATCCTGAAGTATCAAAAAATTCTGCGCAACATGCTAAGTTCAGAATCAGTCCCCTCAAGGTATTCCCAGTTTCAAAACACACAAACAATGTTTTATGAAAAAGAAATTTATATTTCTCTAGTTACAAAAGTAATACATGCATAGTGTAGGAAACTTTGAAATACAGAAGGGCATAAAGAAAAAGAAACTAATACATAATCCCACCATCTAAAGACAACCACTTTATAAATTCATCATTTAGGCACATGTTGGTCCCTGCTAATGTGTGTGTGTGTGTGTGTATGTGTGTGTGTGTGTGTGTGTGTGTGTAGAGATACACATACACATATATTGTATGTCTATGTATATAAATATAAATATATATATATTATACACACACACAAACACATATACACACACCATAGTTTTTACAAAGAGTATATCATTCTGTGAACAATGCTATGGAATCTGTGACTTTTCACTAAGCAACAGATCATAAACATTTTCCTCTGTTAAATATTTTTCTAGTACAAGTTGATTTTTACTGGCTATGTAGCATTCCATTTGCAGACATGCTCTTGAATATCTCATAAAAGGCACAACCTTAAACTGTGTGCCTTGAGAAAAGAGAACAGCTGCTAAGATGCATCGCCCCCCACTGCACACCCAAGCTGCATCTAGCTCTCACAAGCATAATTGCTCCAACAAGCATGCTCAGCTCTATATCCTTTACTTTGGTTTCCACTAAGCCACGCCATGAGATGCAGGCACTGTTTTTGCTGGGCTTTAGAATGGCTTTACTGACAGAGCCACAAGCTCCCTGGCTAGCTTTTAATTAATAATAAAAATGATCAGAGGGGTTTAAAAAAAATAACAATTATTGACAATGTTCCACTATTGATGAGCATCCACAATACCCTGCACTTGCTTACATACATATCTCCAGTACCTAATGCTGGATTAACTTGTGTATGTCTTAATATCCTCAGGGGGCTTTCCTGAGAGGCAGGGACTTGATTTTGTACCTTGTTGGAACTTCTGAGCATGCTGGCCCAGCACACAAGTGGAAGGAACTATTTTAGGTAAGAAAGTAGAAGACTAGTGTTCCAGTCACAGCTTTGCTACGTACTAGGAATGGGGCCTCAACACACATTATTAGGTCTCTGAGTATCAGTTTAAACATGAGGCTAGGCCAGATGATTCATAGGCCTCTTCTGGCTCTACCAGACTTCATTCTAATAAAGCATGAGCAGAGGCAGCATCATATATCTGTATCTATTTCTATCTATATCTATTATCTATACATCATAGAGTAAGTACCCCATATCTAATATACACACCCCAAGCTTAAGTTCAGAACACGAACTTTAGAAATTTCAAGAGCCCTTTCAGAGTAGCATCATTTCTCCTACTCATTCTCTGTGGGGCCTCAAGGAAGTTGTAGAACCTCACTAATCTTCAACCTTCATCCTTCACACTGTGGAATGTTACATCTTATGGGTTGACAGAAACTGTCCACTTTCTGCATAAACGTGTTCATCAGAAATGGTTCATGAGTGCCAGAAATGATAAAATACACCTCTGACAATTTCACACCTGTCATCATCAGTCAACTAACGTGATCACTAAAAGGAGAATCATTTTTGATTATCAGAGTATTTCATTTGCCTCTGCTTTCCCAATGCTTCATTACCTGGACAATTGAGAGTCATGGGCAGTTCACCATCCCAGTTGCCTTGTCCTTTCAGACATAACATCCTCATCACACACATGTTTCTAGAAGTACATGCTATATTGCTACTGTAGCCTTCTTAACCATCTGCTGGTTTTAGAATTGTACAGTGAAAACAAAAAGCAATGCAGTCTATTCAAGAGTTTTTAGACTTGCTAAATATATCCTTGTTTCTTCTGGGATTTATATGTTGAAACTCCATTAACTTCTATACAGTGGCTCCTCCCCATGACTGGCACCGATGGTAGGGGATGATAGAAGCCTCTTTGCTTCTGGAAGGGCAGAATCACAGCTGGTTGCCTTTTCTCCGCCTTTGTCCATTTCTTCAGGTTTCTTTAAAACTAAGTGGAATAGTCAATAAACATGCCAGCTGATTTCCTTAAGACACTGGGAAGCAGATCATCATGCCCTTCAGACCTGTTCTGCTTCTGTTTTTCCAAGTATCCCCTTACCTGCCTTTGTCAATTGGCATTTTCGACAAGTTCATCGCAACTTCTCAAAGTGTCAACTTTTCCTCTTTTCATTGCCCTTGTTAAAGATAATTTAAAATTAGAAAGGCACATTCCCAGCCATTTCAGACTCAACACTAATTTCATTTTCTTTTGCAGAGAAGTCTCTTTTCCCTCCAGAGCATCCCTTCCTTCATTCACGGCCCCCACTCCCCAGCCCCAAACAGGCATTCTTAACTTCTGTATGTACCACTCCATTCCCCTACTTCACCATTCTTATCTTTTTCCGTAAATACTTCACCCAGCGACACACACTTTAGCTTGTGGTTCTCCTTCCTTCACTCCACTTCTGAGAGAAATGTCTGTGTCGGGAGATTGTAAAGTCACCTTCAGGAAAGAGGCATACAGTGGCTGTCAATTAATCAGGATAAGACAGAAAAAATTACATCGTGTGCAGCTTTGCTTCTCAGTACATGCATTTATACTTTGGAGATCAAGAGAATTTCTCCCAACACAACCTAAAATTCATATTTATGCCTTTTGTTTGGCTATAACTAATTCTCTGCCTAACATACAGTTACTATTCTGGATTATTTAAAACAGTGATTACCATACCTCATTATAAATTTAAGTGTTGGTCCCTCATTTTCCCCCATTCTGTTTCACCTCTATTCTTTGCAACCTGCATGTTTATCCTTGGTGGCATTCTTTGCTTATAAAATAAGTCAAGTGATTTCAAATTCTGTAATTTTTATTTCCACATCTAGTTTGACATATAGATTTTAAGCCGGTTTATTTTGCCCCATTAAGCATAGACTCGAATGCTAACATTCTTGTCACGTATATAATTCCATCAAGTTTCAGAGTGTCATTTATACACAATTTTATTTCTTCCTACTTCTTTCACATACACCTACCACTTACGTACAGCAACTTCACTACATTCATATTTCATAAACTTCATCAGTATTCAGCCAAATCCTCCCCCGAAGTAAGCTAGGTATTTTTAACAGTGTGTTGTTGCCTCTTTCACAGGCTTGAGGATCCCAGACTAAGTGGTACCCCTCCTTCTACCCCAAAAAGTTTCATCTATTGTGGCCTGTTCATGGACCTAAGAACTTCCTAATTCAAAAAACTTTCAGACAGTTCATACTCAAAACGCAAATGCCCAATCACACTGCTAGAGATGATTCGGGGCTGGGAGACGATAAATCCTCTATACCATCATTGTTCCTCCTCATTTGTAGCCTCTGACTGAGCTTGGGGCAAAACAGTATGGGGGCAGCAATTACCTGGGCCAGGCTGGAGTCCCGCAGCCCTTTCAAGGATGCGGGACACCTGAACTCTCAGCTGTGAGGGGATACTGCAAAGGGCTCCCAGCTGGTCACCAGGGCCTCAGTTCTGTGGATGAGATAATCACCAGGAAACCATAGCACCACACATTGTCAATGTGCCACAGCACGTAATGTGTTAAGACAATTTGCAATGGCATATCAGTTAAGGCCATAAACATCTGTGAGAGGGAAAAAAATAATGTTCTTCTATCAGCACATGGGAATTGTTACCTGTACTTCCTTTTACATTAGCAGGAGCAAAAAGCGAACCTGCTGCCTAAACCATGAGCTCTGGCCCATGCATTCCTCATCACGCCCCATTCCCTTCTTCTCAGGATTTCTTTAGACAATCTCATTGATCTTTCACTACAAACGAAATAAATAAATAAATAATTGGGATGTCACAAAAGAACACCAAGACTCCCACGCTGAACTCCCAACACTAAGACATCAAAGATATCAAAAGATAACCGCAGATGATCATTAAGTTGAGTGGGACGGCCCTGGAAAAGGAAGTCAGCCTCCGCAGTGTGGTCCCTAGGATGCTCTCCTACTGGTGCAGGGAACAAAGGCCTAAGCTTGGGAAAAGGGTTGGGGGGCGGGGGGCGGGGGGGCAGGGGAAGGAATGCAAATCTAAGTGTTCTTTATTGATGTTCTTGAAAGTTTTCCTTCTAACCCTTGAGTTTCCTAACTTTCCAATTTATGAACCCTTTACCAAAGAGACCTCTTGAACATATCTAAGCAAAAGGCAAAATTAGCTAGCATTCCAATCTACCATTACACAGGGGAGTAGCCACAAAATGCTAGGATACTATAGTGCGTAACTTATTTGTGAATACGATAGCCTTCCTGAATATTAGAGAGTGTTGTACATTCCCTGCAACTCTACAGAAATAATTACTGCTCTGGACGCGGGTTGAAATTTTCCCATAAACACTTCAATTAACCAGAACCAAATAATTGAAGTGAATTTCCATTTTGCTACTTGCAACTTAAGAGAACGAGGGAGGGAGGCAAATAACAAAATGGACTGCTATCAAGGATTTAAAAACAAAAACAAAAACACTTTCTGAGATGAGATCAGGACAGATCCAGTCCAATTTCTGACACTCTCTCCATTTACAGTGCTATAATGTATGAGCAGATTTCATCCTCAGAACAGTGACCCTGTGGCATCATAAGATCCTTAACCTCAAAGAAAGAATCAGTTACATCCTCAAATTTCTTTTAGGGTAGAAAAAGGGATCAGCGCATTTTAAAAATATATTCAATAAGAAAAAGATTTTTTAAATTCTGGTTAATCTATTTGCCAAAGGCAAAAAAACATTCATCAGTAATACCTTGGTACCCCTACAGAAAAATATTGGCTTATACTGCATATTAATCAACACTTGAATGCTGATTATGTAAAGTTTTTCTGAAGCATTAATTCAAAATTATTCAATTTTATTTTTCTTTACAGCTTAATAAGATGGGTGAAAAATTTGACAGCTCATTTCCAAACCAACACTTCCCATCATGTGTGATTAAAAAATAAAATGGAAACAAAACATTTTTTAAAAATGATAGATGTGAGAGATTGAGAGAGAGGCAGAGCCTGTTCCTAAATTCTCAGCAGGGAAGACAGTCTTCATCTTCAGAAAGCCATTCCACATTCCAGGTGAGTGGCCTAGAATCTGAAGGTCTTTGAAAGCACACTCTTCTTGTTCTGGAAGAAATTATCGCTAATGTGGGATGAATGGCTTAGGACTCTCCTTGAGGCAGTGGTTGATGTCCACCTCACATTGGCTCATGGAAGGCAGAGAGAGGAGAGCTGCATTTTCTATAAAAAAAATTTTGGCACGTGGGACAGTCACATTATGACTCTTTCCCTAGACACCTGAAATGTAGTTACGTATTTCACTTCTGTGGATGCTGAACTACATATTGAAGCTAAGAAGCACAATTCATCAAGCAGACTTGGAAGAGAAAGGGAGAGAGAGAGAACACTCAGGAAAAGCAGCATGGGCTGTAGAGAACACACACGCAGACAGAGTTTGCAGTGACATCCAGCTCAGCCTGTCCTTCCAGCATCACTCCACAGCTTCCTCAAGGCAAAAATGGAAGAACTGTCTCCCCCAAATGAGAGGAAAAGATGCATTTTAACTCAGAAGTGACAGAGTGTGGCTCAAGGAGAACCCATGGGCTTGTGTCAATGCATTCCAAAGGTCAGCTCTGGTGGACAGGGGTCAGTTTGCTTCCCAGAGGGATTCAGTTGTCACCAAAAACCCTCAAAACACTTTTCATCTGGAGGCATAACTATGGCAATGAACGTTCTCATACCTCCCTGCATCCCACTTAGGAGTCTAGTATGGAACCAGCAGCTCTGCTGCCTGGAAAACACAAGTTTAAGGACCTCATGGTTAGCAGGCTTCTACACACGCTCCGTATTTCAGTATCAGAAATAGAGACTTTTTTTCTTCTAAAGCCAAGGGCTTCTTATAATGCCAGCAGGCTTTGGGAAATTCCAGCAGGTCACCAACATAAAAAGGTTCTGCTATAAATGATTTTAGCTGCTGAAGATTTGACTTCTGGATTAATAATTCAATTCTTTTTAAAAAATAAGAGGGAAGCAACAGAAAAGGTTATCATAAATATCATCAAATGCATTTTTCTAAAATTATTCTATTACATTTTTAGAGGGTATAATTATAAATGTTTTTATGAGCAATTTACTGGAAAATTAAAGTCCCTTAGTTTAAAAACTAATTATTCCATCCCTCTGGCAAAGGGTTTTATCCCAGCCAGCATCTCTTTTAAGCTATGGGGCATCATTTGTTCACTGCGGAGAGCTGTGCCCACAAAACAAAAGTTGATCTGAGAATCAGTCTCTAGAAAGGGTACGAAAGTGCCAGAAACTGAATCAGCTAAGAATGAAGAGGGGAGGCGAAACACTTTCAAAGTCAAAGACGTGTGTGGTTCTAGAATTCCTCAGAGCTACAAATAAACTACAGGCCTTGTTAACTGATTTTAAATCAATTTAAACTGAGCTTCCAGGGAGTTCGATCTCAACCCAACTGAGCCTTTCAGTGTTAATCCCATCTTTTGGTTTCGATTTTCCCCTTAGGTTGGCCTGCCCTCAAAGCACTCAACCTTCAGCACTGGTGCTCCAAACCAACTGTGTGGCACACAGCCCTGTGAGGGTAACTTCAGTGAAGTGAAATGTGTAAGCTTCTGGCATGCATATAATAATGAGATTCTGGAAAAGGGTTCTTAACAACAGTTATGTCACAATGCTCCTGGCTCCCTGAAGTCCCGGAAAGCCTTGTTAAATTAAAGATTCGCTGTGGGCCTTTTCTGCTTTGTTCTTACTTCCCATGTTGCCTCCTGCCTTTCTTTTCTTCCCTTTCATTGTGTTGTAGAGATGGGACTGAATGACGCCAGCCACCGTTAATACCACCTAGAAAATGGGACAGTTTTCATTAAAACTACTACCATTCCCTGCCCTGTTTTTAGGAGAGAGAGAGAGAGGCTGTCTTTCAGATTATAAAGTCACACATCAGATTTTGGAAGCTCAGGCCCAAACTATACACAGCCAATTCACACGTGGATTCCCAGGAGCTTGGAATTTAGCAACAGCTTTAAGTCTACCTAGGTAATGTCTTGTGAGGTCACTTCAATGTCATGAGAATCCAGACCACAATCTCTGTGGCCTTAAAACACTGGTTGGCTGGCTGAAGGCTCATCCTGCAACTTCTCAGGAAAGCATCTCCCACTTCATCCAAAGCCAAGAACGCCACTCAACCTTCCTTGAGGTTGAAAATGCTAATTATAAGGTGATAATGTTTGCTTTTCCTTTGAGTTGTGTGTCTTTATGTGTTAAGTATTAAAAGAGTGTAATCACCTAGTGTGTAGGTTAATTTCTTTCCGATATTGTAATTTATGCAACATTAATACAGGATGCCAGCTCCAATTTTCTTGCTGCTTACACTGGGAGCCGACTTGCATATTCTGCCAACTCCATTACATCATCTGAAAACCCAAACATTTCCCACTTTCAAATCACTCTCATCTACCAGGCATACTTAGACATTCTCTTTTTCTCCCTAGCTCACACACAAAGATTGGTACCCATGAGGAGCAGATGCTACATCTGAGGTTAAAGCCTGCAAATGCACGTAATTTCTGGAAGCTGTTACTACTGCTGTGTTAGCTAAAGGATGCCTCCATCTCTGACCTTCCTTTTTCCATTCAGACTGTTATATAACCTAGTGCCTGCGTGCAGGATGTGAGTTGAATGTTTGGGCCTTACCTTCTCTCCCTCTCCCCATGAAATCTCCTGAGGGACAGACAAGGGATTGGTTCAAAGAAGAGGGGGTAACCCTCTAGGGGACAAGGGGATATGGGTCAGCAGGTCAGCTGTTCAAGATGCACACCTCCTCATGTTGTCCCTCTCCCCTTTTTTACTGAGCCTAGGGGGCTGGTGGTACTGAATGCCCGTTATATAATTCGCGAGAACAGCAAGTTACGGATTTGCTAGTCGGTTCTGCAGCCTGCCACCCTGATCTCTTGCAGGAACACCTTCTGGCAAGAATGACACCTGAAGATGCTAATAACAAACTGGGGGGTGGGGTGGGGATGGGGGTGGGCTAGGTTAAGACAGAGGGGAAAGGCAGCTCAAAGCAGAAATTATCGTGGCTCCCTAAATAATATATCCCCCTTCCAAAAAAAAAAAAAAAAAAATTTCCTCAGAAACACATGAAGGGGATTTTCTCCAGTGTTTCTGATTAACCCTGTTACATAACCCGCTCGCATTCCAAATCCACCGTCTCAGGGTCTAAATATACTCTTTGCAGCCAAAAGCTCTCCACACACAAACTCACTGAGCAAGCGTCAAGTCCGGGCCCCCAGGTCTCCAGCCCTGATCCCTCTCCCTTCGCTCCCAGTTCTCGCTGCCCCCCACCCCTCCCGCTCAAGCCGCAGTTCGGTGCGTTCACTCTTCTGAAATCGCCTTTAATTAAATGTTTTTTGCGTGTGTCATTCTGATGGCTTTTAACTGTACTCAAATTCCGTGAATGGGAACGCGCCGGGACAGGGGGTGTGGCTAAGGGGGGGGGATACTGTAAAACAGCCAGCACATGATCAGCCATATTCCTACCTCCAACTATAATATCGAGAGGAAGGGAGCGGCTCCCGGGGTCCCCACTAGCCTCTCACCAGCCCTCCCCAACTGCCGCCAGAAGCCGAGTGGCGAAAGGAGAGGGCACGCTGGGCCAGGGCTCGGGCCAGGGCTGGAGAGCCTCTCTGTCCCCAGCCCTAGGCTGCTCCCGCGAGCCCGCTTCCTCTGGAGTGACAGGCGTGATTTATACATTATTTACAACAGTAATTAAAGCAATAGCTTCCTCCCGTTCTTTGCAAACTCCAGGAGCATTCAAATAAATAATTATCCCAAACCCAAGAAAAACCCCACATCATGTTTCGACACTTTAAGAAATAGGGAGTGAGTGAGCTCTCCCGAATACTCCACTTTAGGAAAAAGGAAGGAGAGGACAGTGGAGTCCCCCTCACACCCAAAGACTCCAAATTAAGTGTAAAATCGCCCGGGGCGGTGGGAAACATCGCTGGCACTATGCAACCACCATTCAGCTTGCACTGACCATTCCCAGGTTCTCGCCGAAACGCTTGGCACCTCACCGAGGGAAAGGATTCCCAGGGCAGAAATAAGTTTCGGTGCCTTTCAAGCTTTCTTTTAGTGCTTGTTTGCTTTTGCGGACGCTCACTCCGAATGCGCGTGGAGCGCCCCACAGGACCGCCGCCCCCCCCCCCGCGCTGGCGCGCACACGCCTCCCCGCCGGCCCCGGCGCGGGGCTTCGAACCTCCCGTCTGTAAACTTGCGAATCGCCCCTCGCCAAGCCCTCCAGACAACTTGGCGAGCACCTCGCGCGCCCGCAGTCCACTCCCTCCAGCCCTTCTTCCAAATCCCAAGACCACCGCCGTGCTCCAGAGAAGGTGCTCACGTCGCCCCTAGATCCAGTGGCACCCTCTCTCCACCCCCCGGGACTTCCCCGGTCGCTCACTCCTCCCGCCCCCCTTAGCTCTGTGGGGGATCTAAAACAGTCCGTCCCGGGCCGCTGGGGCCCAAACTGTCAAGAGAAGAAAAGGTAAAAGGGGAGGAAGGTGGCCATAAACAGATTTTTTATTCCTTCTTAAAAGGACACTGCCGCTTTAAAAGTTTCTTTCCCGGGCCCCCACTCTCCCGCTCTCCGTATTTTGGGGGAGCGCATTTAATTTCGGCAACGCGGCTTTCCTCCTCTGTTTGCAGAAAAATCAAAGCCAGGGGGTGAGCCCGCCGGCTGTCAAGCCTCCTGCCGCCTCCCCCGCCCCCCTCTCCTCCCGCAAATCGAGAACGTGCTGCAAAAGTTTGCAACATTTCTGGGGGGCCGTGGGGGGAGGGGGGAGGGGTGCTCCGGGCTCGGGGTGTCGCTGCAGGCTCGCCGCGGCCCCGGACCCCGCGCCCCGAGCGCCAGCTCCCGGCCGCCCCCCGCTCCGCACCCCGGCTCCCGCCGCCCCCTCCTCAGCCCCTCTCGCAGCCTCCTACCTCTGCTGGTGCTGGAATAGCTCTGTCTGCGCACCGGGGCGGGCGGCTCGCTCTTGCGGGCGGATTCCTGGTTCAGCGGGGTCTCCCTGGAGCCGGCGGCCGCGTCCGCGCCGCTGCTGCCCGGCTCGCTGGCGGCGGGGTCGGGGGCTGCTGGAGCTGACTCCATGTTTTTTCCCAATGTAGAGATCGCTGGAGATGGCGAGCTCCGAGACTCCCTCTATCTTCTGTTTTCAGAGCAACTCTATGGTACCAAAAAAAAAAAAAAAAAAAAAAAAAAAAAAGGGCGAAGGAGACCGGGGAGAGCAGGAGGGAGAGAGCAGGCGGCGGCGGCGGCGGGCGAGGAAGAGCGCGAGGGAGCGCGCGGAGTGTGTCTGGGTGGACGTGTGTGTGCGCCCGAGAGGGGATAGGAGGCGGGTCTGGCCACAGGCAGCGCTAGCGAGAGCTTCTCCAGCCGGCCCCCACACCCACATTCCCCACCCTCCAGACCCCAGACCGAGAGCCACGGACTGGCTGCCAATTTTGGGAGCTGGGGAAAAGAGGGGAGGAGGAGGGAGAACCTCTCGTGCCCCAATCTGCCCCTCTCCCCAGTCCAGGGACAGAAATTAAGACCGGGGAGATTATTCTGTGCCTACTTCTGAGACTCTGTTGGGAACAGAGCTCGTTCCCATCCGCATCAGCCTGGTAAGAGGCAGATCCGATTATCCACGTTGGGGAAGCGCGGGTAGCTTTCTGCAGCCCAGCCCAGTGCAGGGCCGAGGAGAAACTTAAAAGGAATTAGACCTGGACTTGACCCTCCAAGGAATGCGAAGGATGGGAGGACCGGACACTTTAACTTTGGGATGAGACGTCCAGTGGCTTTCCAGTCTTGGTTTGATACATCTATGTCTAAAGCAGATTTTAGGAGTTTAGAATCTCCGTGGACGGCCAGCTTCCGATGTGATTGAAAGAGGTTGCTTTGAGCTCTTTTGCTATTTGCTGTGCGAAGGATCCAGAAACACCTGGCAGGGCAATTTCTACTGAAGAAAACTTTGGCCTGTTTAGTTGAGAACTATCTAACTGATGCATCTTGTTTATGCGTGGCTGCTAATTGTCAATTTCCACTGTAACTTTTGCTATTAAGTGACAGCCTCATCCATAAACTATATACTGGAGAAGCATTAATAACATCTGGATAATAAAATTCAGATAATTAATAGCTCCTAATAAGTCACATCATTATAGGCACCATTCTACACCCCTCCTTTCATTGAAACAAAGTAGGTGTTTAATTAAACCCAAGGGAAGAGGAGAATTGCATCAGTGTTACCTTGACCACCACCCCCCCAACTCCAATATGAAGGAACAATAATACAAACTGGATGAACTGAAAAACATTCCGGTGGTAGTAACCTGATTTCTCTGCATTGGTACTAAATCCACCATTTCCTTTTGCCTAAGGAGATACTGATAAAATCAGTACATTTTAAACACATACTCCCCACCTTCTTTTCAGAAGGCTCGCTCACAAGTTTTATCATTTTTTACCAAATTTTATTATTATATACCAAAGGTGGCATAAATATGTGTGTTTAGTGGGGTGGGAAGGGGAGGCAATTTTGCTTTTGCTAAGTTCCTGGTTTGAAAAAAAATGCTTTTTAAAAATGAGGGAAAACCTGGTTAGGTAATAAATTAAGAGGAAACTCCACGTGCCAAACTTCACACATGGTCTGTGTTACTGTTACCCATCTTGGTCTGATTTCAAATACACAGTGCCATTTGCTGTGGTCTGTGTGTTAATCACCAAAACCTGTGGTCCACTCTTGAGAGTGATGTAAATGAGACGTGAACAGTTCTGATACTTTAATCCAGCCTCTGCAAGGATCCCTGGCTTTAGCCTGTCAGCACCTGTGAACAATACCATGATTGTCTCCTCCATCCCAAATCAGATGTGTGTGTTTCCCCATACGGCAGAGCACAGATATCCAGAGTGGCCTTCACACCCTTCACAATGGATTAGTTTGTTAATGTTGTTGATAAAGTTGACCTAGCTTGTCACACTTGACTTTTCTAAGTCGTCGTCGTCGTCGTCGGCAGCCGTCCGTCTCGAGAGACGATGGCGTAGCTTCTTAAGAGTCTATCTGCACCGCCGAGAATGGCTGTGCAGTCCGACTCGGGAGTGACATGGTATCTGTCTCCTCCCGTGTTGAATCGACATCATGCGATGACACTGAAGCTACAGAGCCTGGGCAGGGTAATATGGAGGGTCTGCTGTTGCCCATGCAGCAGACCCCCCCTCTCTTCGCAGCTGAAGGGTCCAAGGGAAAGACGGAGTCGATACAGCTTGGGTTCAGGTGCGCCGCAGGAGTTGCCGGTGTTGACTACAACGTCAAACCGCCTTAGGGACTCCGGCTCCGGATTTTCTGTCGGGGTTTACTCCCTTAGCCTAAGTAAACATATATTATCTAAGTGCACAATTTAATAAGTTCTTGTGGGACAGTGAGTGTCTCAAAATACATATACTGACTCATACTTAATTTAGAATATTTCAAAAATTTTTTCATATTAAATTTCACCAATAATTATATTTGGAATACCAGTGGTATAAAAAATATCCCTGGCTGCTTTTTAGGTACCAGTAGCAACTTGTTAATATTTCTTTGGTTAAGTCTATTCCTCTGGGCCTTTAGTTGGTTCCTAAACTGGTATTTGTTCACTCTGGAAAGACCTTCCTGAAAATGGCCCTAGTGACCTTAATCAATTAAGATAGAATCCATACATCCTTCTGGGGTAAATTTCAGCTCCAAAAAGCCATTCCTCCTAACTCTCTCAATTACTGCCTCTGCAATTTAAAACAATTGGGAAGGCAAGTGCTTTCCCCAAGGGAAAAATAAAAGTGAGTTAGATACATTCCTTGACTGTCAATCATTGTTACTAAAGTGTAAATTACCTGGATTGGGGAAACATTGCAAACCAAAAAGCACAGTGATTAGGTTTGTATTTCTTTCCTTCCCTCATGCCCCTACCCTGATCACTAATTAAGGCTTTCTAAAATTCCAAATATTTGAAAAGCCTTCCTTAGACTCTACTCATTGACAGAGACCAATAGCATTTGCCAAAAAGTGGTTATTTTACTTTGTACTTCTGAGTTCTCTGAAGGACAATGGCTTAAAAGAAAAAAAAGAAAGAAAGAAAAATTATGCTTTGTAGAACAAATAAGCCTAAATCCACTTTTTTGCACCCCCCGGCTCCCTCCCCAAATTCACCAGGGCTCTCTCTGCCTCCTTACAGATCCCAGGCTACCCTCTTGACAGTAACACTACTTACTGTTCTCTTACAAGAGTCATTACTGGGAACCTCAGAGTTAGTTTTAACTTCTCTCCTTCACTTCTGCCCCTAGCTCTTCACACCCCACCATATTTGTCACCGTGCTTTAAATTCTGTCACTGTAACACCTGCCCTGCCTTTCGGCTGTCACCACACCAGTTCCAGACCTTATTGCTTGCCTAAACCATGACAGGAACCCTCCAAGTAACTGGCCTTCAGTCTTATAACCATTCTAATCCATCCCAAATAGCACTGTCAAGTTAATTATGCTGAACTAAAGCTCTCATTTCTCATCATGTCACTGCCCTACCCTTACAGGACTTTGATGGCTCCCCATTGCCTATCCAATTAACTACTAACTAGTCAACACAGTATTCAAGGCTCTCCCTTACTTTTCCCTGTGCCCCTGGACCAGGGATGGCAAATCAACCTCATCCCAGGAAGGAACTCCCGAGTTGGTTGGAAAGGCATGGGCTGTGATTGATTAGTACTGTTTCCCATGGGTGGAGGATTAGAGTGTGACACATGCCAAGAATTTGCCAAACTTCTTTCCATCCTCACATAATCCCTGCAATCCATCCATAACCCTCAAACTGCGCCACATGATCATCCCTGCTCCTCCTCCTCCTTGTAGTCCAGGATATATGGGACAGAGATTCATGCCTCTTCCCCTGAAATGCCCTTCCCGTCTTCTCTGCTCATTGAAACTCTACTTTTCTTTCAAGTTCCATTCTAGATGGCAACTTCTCCATGGGACCTTCCCCAAATATTTGAACTGTCTTAGTACTTTGTACCCCTCTTAAGGAACTTAGTATACTCTACCTTGTGCTATGTTTAATTTAACATCTGCCTTACCCTCTCTGGTGGAAGATGCATTCCTTGAAAACAGGGGCTCTGGCCTTGCATACAGTAGGCGCTTATTAGAGTTAGTGGTTTTGGGGAATGGAACTGATGAACTAATGATAAGATAGCATGTCCACACAGTGATTCCATTACACAGCAAAAACGAAAACTGAAGCATTTCAGCTTTCAATCACTTGAAATAAACCTTTCCTTCCTGCATGAAAGATTAGTTGACATGTATGGGTTGTTAAAATTTATATCTGCAAAAAATGTTGACAGTTATTTTCTTTGCATTTCTTGGAGAGGGAGAGGAGGAAAATTATGGAAATATATAGAACTTCTTCGGAAAGGGGAGCTTTCTACAATATGTCTGAGGACAAAGGAGACAGAAAAGTAAAAGCTAAATACCCAGCCAACAAGTTTCCTTTCTTTCGAAAAAGCATCAAGAAGCTGAAGCTGGACCATATGCTGAAAATATAAGAAACGCAGATGAAAATACAGCACCACTCTTGGACCTGGGAGGGGCTCCAGCCTGCTACACAGGAGAGTCCAGGCTAGGGGAGCCCTCTGTTCAGATCAGAGAGGAAATGGTGGAAACCTGAGGTCTTCATGGGTGGGAACAGGAAAGCCAGGATTGCCAGAAATTGGGAAATAAAGAGGAAGATTAAAGCACAGAGTGCCCACCCTGGATGATTCCCTCCACCCCTCTTCCCATTTTGTGAATGAGGAAACTAAAATGCAGAGAAGTGACTTGCTTGAAACCACTCAATTAATCCATGGTACTCTGCGGTAACTTCAAATTAACTAATTCAAAACCCAACCTGGCCGTGAACTAGCAGTGTGGTTGAGGGCAAGTCACTAACCATTTCTGTGTCTATATTTCCTCATCTATAGATGAGGGTTGTTATAAAGATTAGATGACATAATCCTTCTAAAATGCTTGCCACTCAAAATATTGCTATTACTGTTGTGCATCTTACAGGATTTAATAAAATGATGTATAAAAATGTACTGTGTAATATAATAGCCCAGAGAAGGAAAACTCTTACTCCAAAAAACCTCCGCTGCCTTGCGGCATACCTCTTCAGGGGAAAGGCTAAGGGAGTAAACCCTGACAGAAAATCCGGAGCCGGAGTCCCTAAGGCGGTTTGACGTTGTAGTCAACACCGGCAACTCCTGCGGCGCACCTGAAGCCAAGCTGTATTGACTCCGTCTTTCCCTTGGATCCTTCAGCTGCGAAGAGAGGGGGGGTCTGCTGCATGGGCAACAGCAGACCCTCCATATCACCCTGCCCAGGCTCTGTAGCTTCAGCTTCACTGGAGAGGACACTCCAGCGTCATCGCAAGATGTCGATTCAACACGGGAGGAGACAGATACCGTGTCACTCCCGAGTCGGACTGCACAACCATTCTCGGCCGTGCAGATAGACTCTTAAGAAGCTACACCATCGTCTCTCGAGACGGACGGCTGCCGACGAATATAATAGCCACTAACTACATGTGGCTATTGAGTTCTTAAAATATGCCTTAAATTCACATTCATTTCCAAATACAGTATGAAAAATATAAAGTATCTCAATAATTTTATGATTATTGCATATTGAAATTACAATAGTTGGGACATATAAAGTTAAAATAAAATATATGATTAAAATTAATTTCACCTATTTTAACTTTTTAGGATTTGGCTGCTAGATAATATAAAATTTACTATTTGCTTTACATTATACATTTATATTATACAGTGCTGATGTGAAACATGTCTGGCACATAGTAGGTATTATAATGGTTTAATTAGAATAACTGCTAGGGTTCAGCTGGGAGCACCACTGAGTCAAGAGTGAACATCTGTTTTGTCATTTTACAAAGTCTTCATTGTGCTCCTGCTATTTGCAGGGTATTGAGTTGGATCATAAGGAAAATATGAATAACACTACTATGTATTATAAGAAAGATAAGAGGGGCACAACCAAACTAATTGGCATTCAGTGAAGAAGTTTAAACTGCCCTAAAGTAAATAGTCATATGTGGCTAGTGGTCATTGTATTGAACTCCAGGCTTTTCACTCCAATTTTTAATCTTCTGAACATCTACACCACCCTTTCATTCATAAATTTTAGATTCTATAAATATTTGTTTTGCACCTGCTATGGAAAGATGCTGTATGGGATTCTAAGATGAATTGGGTAGAGCTCTATGAGGAGCTAAGACAAGTCCATCAGCACCTGTACTTTAAGAGATGAAGTATTAAATGACATAGGACAGATTCAGATAAAGTACTAGACTTCAGAAGGAGCCAGTGTTCACTGATGGAGAAATCGAGGAAGGTTTCCTTGAAGAGGAAGCATTTTATGAGTTGTTTCTCCTAGAGTCAGGACTAAAGAGATGCACTCATTTGAACTTTTTACAAAGAGGGTTGAGGTCACTGACTCCATTTATATTCTCTAGGTGGACCTATTTTTAGTGTTGCCCACAGACATTTACCCATTAAGGAAGTACATGAGAATCTTCGTGTGCCAAGCAATGTCCCAGATAGAATATATCTTATACATCTATATTTTCACCCTAGATCTATGGTTCTCAAAGTGTGGTCCCCAAATCAGCAGAGTCAGCATCACCCGATAACCTGTTAGAAATACAAATTCTCTGGTTTCACACCAGACTTAGTGAGTCAGTAACTCTGGGGCTGGGGTCCAGCAATATGTGTGGTCACAAGCCATATTTGTGATTCTAATGCATGCTCAAGTTTGAGAACCACTGTCCTAAGTTCAAGACCACCTGATTTGCAAATACACATATATGAATAACTATGAATCCTAAACAAGGACTCTTCTTACAAGAGATAAGATCTGTGCTTCTGTGTGACTCCAGCACAACCTCAGATTTCTCAGCACCAAGTAAGCAATCACAACTAAATCTATGCCCGTCTCATTATTTTGGTGGAAATTACACAGAGAGGACCTTTTTTCTGTTCTTCCACAAAAACTTGGATAGAGATTAAATTTAAAAATTAAAAGAAAAAGTAAAAGAAAGAGAGCTGTCAAACCAGCCTGGGGCACTGATGATTCAGAATGCCATTTCTGCCCTGGTGAAGATGGATATTTAGATGGAAGGCCTGTGTGAAACTGCGTAAGAAATCAGCAGGAAATATTTTCTGCTTAACAGATCAGAAAGGGTGAAAAAGACGGTAGCACTGTTCCAAAAAGCTACATCATACTAGATATTATGGGTCAAACTTTCCTTTAGAAATAGTCTGAGTTGTCCCTCTCTCTCTCACGCTAGAAGAAAAATAATTGGCTTCCAAATGTAGTTGGGCATCTCATGAAATGATTTTTTTCCAACCTTAGGTATGTCAGTTACCTATTATACAATGATACTGATTAACAAACCATCCCAAAACTCAGCATCAAGTATTTCCTCCTCATTCTATGTCTGTGGGAAAGCTAGGGTTCAGCTGAGCCTGGCTCCAGGTGGCTGATGGGATTTAAGTCTGCTCTATGCATCTGTCATTCTTCTCGGGACAATGGTTGACTGGGGCCTGCTGGGCTCATGGCAAAAGGCAGGTCTGTAAGAGAGAGCCCATCACCAAGCACAGCCAAGCCTTTGCTAACATCCCATTGGCCAAAACAAGTCACATGGTGAAATCCAAAGTAAAAGTGTGGGAAGCACCCTTTGCCCACCAAGAAACAGGGCAAGGCTGTGAATGTATGGAAAGACTACAAAAGAGTGAAAATTGAGCCCAATAATTCAATATCAGAGATAGCTCATCTGTAGATCAGAGGTTCTCAAGCTTCGCTGTACACTGCAATTACCTGGGGAATTTTAAAAAGCACTAATGTTTGGGTCTCATCCCCAGAGATTGTGGTTTAATTGGTTTGGGGTACAGCCCAGGCTGGGAGTGGTAATAGCTCCCCAGGTGATGCTAATGAGCAGCCAAGTTTGAGAACTACTGGTATTAAAACAAATGCTACTGATGAAACAAACAAAAAGCATTGACCACTGCTTTGGGGAGGTCCCTTTCCTAATCATTTGGGGAACTCCCTATCTTTTAAGACCTTTTACAGTTAAAGTATTACTGCGTCAGATGCAATTTCAGTTCCCTCCAGTGAGCAGCCTCAGGTCAGAGTCATAAAAAGGTATCATCAAGAGATTTTCTTAGCAGTGAATTCTAATGAATTGCTAGTGATTCTGTTTGTTACTTACCTATGTTAAAGTGAAAACACTGGTGTGGGTGCTAATTGCTAAATGTCTACAATTTTGGAGAACCAATTCATAGGGTTACAGAATCCTGCTGTATTATCAATAGAAGTTAGGATTTACCATCTCAAGACATAGAACCCTTGCATAGATGATGAACACATTTATTTTCCTTTTCATTTATTTTCATATTTCTATATGTATATACATGGATAAAGACCCTTCACTGCCATGACTGCACCTTTTTTGGTGCCTTCTGGCATACAGAGTTCTGTAAATACATAGTGGGTTGGCCAAAATGTCCATTTAGTTTTTTTCATAAAATAAAAAACACATTTTTCATCTTCACCAATAATTTTATTGATTTGGATATTTTGAGTGTGCCGGCTATCTCCCGCTATTGGATTCTAATGGGTAGAGGCCAGGGGTGCTGCTAAACATCTTCCAGTACATAAGACAGCCCCAGAGCAAAGAATTAGTTGGCCAAAATGTCAATAGTACCAAGAAACTTCACAAACCACTTTGGACATGTTTGATCAGTCGCAGCACCTACTACATACACTGCACAAATGTATAAATTATATATGTATATATATATAGCATTTTTACCTTTCTTGAAATAATGAAGCATAATAAAACAAAAATGTTGCTTATTTTCTTCCACCTTCAATATTAAAATGACTGCACAAAAATTTACCAATTTTGATAAGTTTTTTAAAAATGCTCACTGGTATGATAGCTGTCATAATACAATTTAACAAAATTATTTCCAATGAAGTTAAAGACTACTAAGCATTACTAGAGCCATCATACAGAAAAAAAAAACAAAACAAAACTAAACAAAATTTTTGGCCAACCCAATAGAAGTCATAAAGGACTTTACAACTGCTCTTGAAAAGATCTGTCTAAAGGGGTTGTTTTCTGCCGTACAGTTTTGGAAAAGGGATACCTGGGGCTAATTAAAACCGGCAGCCTTAGTCCTTTATAAACCATACTTCTTTCCAGCAGCATTTTTGCCACCTAAGGGTTTCTGTTTTTTCAGTCTTAGAACTCTCATGTCATCTCTTCCATCACTAATTTATTTCAGTTTTCAGTTTAGGATCTTTCCAAACCTCTTTATAACACTGTGAAAACAAACATATTATATCATACACCCCTTTCTTGTTTTCTTTGTGTGTATGTGTGTAAGAAAGATAGTATTTAAAAAACCAACCTATGTTTTAGAAAACCATTCATATCCCTCAGGGATCTTCTGGATACAGTGATCAAGCAATCCTTGTCCCCCCAAAATTTCCCAATATGTTGTTTGGCTCATATATGAGCTCATTTGTTGGAAAAAGAAGATAAATCATTGGTTTACATATTATTTCCTTCCCTCAGTTGATTGTTGACTGTCAGGATGCTTGAGATTTGAATAACCAATCAAATTATTAATTTTGGATGAAATTCCATAATGTTACGGCTAATTATCAATTTGGGGCAGGAGCACTGTGTAGAACAACAAAAAATGTCAGTGTGGAAGAAGGAGAAAAAAAAAAGACACATCAGCCTTACAGATGAGTCACTGGGAACATATTGGGTACATTTATCAGAGTAGGAAGCACTACAGAGTCAATAAGATTTCAATTTGACACTTATTTCACATCCAAAAATTGGATCCACAAATATTTTCTTCCCAGGGACATGTTGTCATAATAAAGAAAATAAAGCCTTGGGTCTACACAACTGTTACCCTTCACATTTATCCCTGGATGACATGACCAAAAAGGATGCATCATCATGCACAACCACCATCTCACTGCAGGAGGCTGGAGGCAGGAGCCCTAAAAGTGCTGCCAAAAAGCTATGTGACTTTGGAAAAGTTGCTAAACATCTCTGGGCTTCAGTTTTCTCATCTGAGAAACTAGATGACTTCCAAGGTCCCTCTGCAATTTCATCTAATTGCCTAGAGAATACTTGGCACCACCAAAGACAATGTTGTAGGAAACTGTGCTACAAGAGATGGATAAAAGCAGATGTTCAATATGGAAGATGTTATGGATGGAATGCTCTGATGCTGAAGAAGCTCGTTAAACAGAGAAATAACACTGTACACCTGGGAAACTGGAAAGGTCAGGGGCACTTGGCCAAAGTCACTCACAGAGTTGGTGACCAAGTGAAAGAAGGACCCAGGACTCCCAACTCCCCATTTAGGGCCCTTCTTTCTGCCCCAAGCTGCTTCATGGCCCAAGTTTAGGCAGCCCCAAACTTTACAGGCAGCTCTCCTTATTTGGCAAATAGAAAGTCACATTAAAGCACCACTTGTTTTTGTGTGGGAAAAGGATCTTTGAGGACAGGCATGGTCTATGAAATGGGAGACAGCATGATCCCAATGAACGTGGTCTCAAATGTAATCAACATTTTACCTTCATTGTCAGCCACACTTTAACCACATGATTCTAGAAGGTCAGCAATCAGTCTCAGCCTTAACCAAATGATCAGGTTCAATTCAAGTTAATTTGGGGTTGGCCTGAAGTTAATTTGGACAAACAGTGCTTCTACTCAATATTGGGGATACAGTTCAGACTTGGAATCCTTACCTGGATACCTACTGGTGTGTGGTCTCAGTGAAAAATCAATACATCTTAAACCATACTAGGAGTGTTACTTACATTATGACAGGGCTAGGAACTGGGTGATGGAATCCCTTGCATTGCAAAGAAACTTAGCCTAGGTTATTACAGGGTTTGACCAAAGCTCCATAGTTAACATTTAGTGGATACAAGCTCTCAACCTAGGTCTGTTTAATTCCAGTGTTCATGGTCTTTCTATGACATACTTTCTCTCTAATGCCAACAATAATAAAATGAAAAACAAAAATAAAGCTTAAATCTCAGGCTAGAGGAAGAAAGAAAAAGGAAAAAAATGAATGAGTCAGCAGAAATTAACAATGATGAAACCTGGATCCAAATTACAGGTCTTTCTTCTTGATCATCATCCCATCCTCCTCATCAGCACCTGTTAGATATTATACAACTAACAGCCACTGAGCACTCACTCTTCAAGTACTTTAAACATATTTCCTGAAGTTTATGCATATTTCCCACACAACAATGCAATGAGGCAGCTACAGTTAACATTCCAATGTTACGGTTGAGGAAACTGTAGCCCAGAAAGAAGATAAGTAACATGACCAAGATCATCCAGCTCATGGTGGCAGAGTTGAAACATGATACCCCATTACACCTTCTCAATTTTGGACTGACACTAAACCTGCCCTTCCCCTCCCAATGCACCTGCCAGAGTTGTTCGGGGTTCCTAACAAATCACTTTCCCTCCCCAGACATCAGCTTTCTCATCAATCAAATAAGGAGTCTATTCTAAATCATTTTTGGGATCCTTTCCAGTTCTAACATTTGCTGATTCTATGTAAGAAAGGATGACTAAGAAAAACACAAAATCAGAAAGAAACTAAAGTAAGAGATAAAGGAGAAGAGGGGAAAAAATAGATGGGGAGGGGTGCTGTCCCTCCCTCCCTAATTTCCCAACGTACTGCTGCCTCCTACTTTTAACTATCTTGTATCCATCGATGTAAAGAAGTATGTGTTTCTCCATTTTGCTTTTTATTCAATCCTGGAGATTTCCCCACTTTGCTTTCTCCCCGTCCCTTAATCTACCACCAATGGATTTCATGTACCTTCCTTACATTTTCTCCTTTTAGTCTAAATGCATAAAAGGCACCGCAAAACTACCATTCTCTGGAGCATTTGAGATCTTGCTCCCCAGCATATATTGTCAGTTTGGCTCAAATAAACTCATAAAAATTTGCAAAAAAAATTAAAATATAAAATATTGGGCTTAGTAACCACAAAGTCCCTTTCTGCTCTTATAGGCAGTGATTCTATGGAAAGTATAAGCCTCCTTCATCTCCAGTATGCTCCTCACTGAATTGATATTTTTCCAGTAAGGACTTGTCTGGGTTAAGGCATAGAAAGAAGACTACCATTAAACTGACTTTGATAGAGCAGGAGTAATATTTTAAGTATATATATTGCATGAATAAATAAATGAATATTGATGTCACTCATTCATTTATTCATGTAATTAAGTGGTCAGTCCCTCCACTTGACAACCATTTTTAAAGCATTATAAAAGTAAAAGTAATACTAGTTGCCATTTATTGTGGGCCAGGCATTTTGTTTAATACTGGGGATGAAGATGTGACAGCCTAGAGTTTCAGTTCAGGAAGTTAGCTGTTGGGGAGGGTCGTGCAAGTGGCATGGGATGCAGTGTGAGGATGCATGTGAATTACTGTATTTGTTTCCCACACCCATCCAAACCATCATCCATCCAAGTCCAGCCACCACCAAGTTCTGCTGTAGAAAGAGCAGGGGTTCAGAACCTCAAATGGGAGTTCAGATTGCTAGCGCTGCTACCCCAGGCCAGGCTTTCTCCACTTGGGACTTTATCAAATTGTATTCTATTTCCAAGGCACAGAAAACCCAACTCAAAATGGCTTCAATAGGAAGAGAAATTTGTCATAAAACAAGAGGTCCTATGATAGGATGGCCCTGGGGTTGGCTAATTCTGCCCTTCAATGTCATTGACAAGGGCCTTTCCTCTCCCTAGTCTACATTCTCTGAATGTCAGCTTGAGTTTTATATACCTCCCTCATGGTAACAGATGGCTGCTGCTGTAGGTACCATGTCTAGCAGAAGACGACCATGTTGTCCTTTGGCTCTTTTTTTTTTTTTTTTCAAGAGAGAAAACAATTCCCAGAAATTCCTCAACAGATTTTCATTCAAGCCTGTTGACCAGACTGAGTCACAAGCCCCCACTCCTAAACAAACCACAAAAAGACTGGGAGTACCAGAACTAGTTTAGGCTAACTCATCGAGATTTATTCTAAATGGTTGAAGATCACCTTCCCCGAGGAATGGATAGCCAAACACAAGTGCAGTTCTGTCAGTGAACAAGCCATTTCTACTACAGAACCTGCCCTTCCTCAGTTGCAAATGAGAAATAAATACTCCTCCTTTGCAGGGCTATTGTATTAAAAGCATGTAGCAATGTTTTTGTATACTCAGCAGATATCAGATACTAGTATTCCTCTAATATGAAGCAGAGGCTCTCAAACCAAGTGAGGGTCAGAGTTCCCTGGAGGGCTTGTTAAAACAGATTGCGGGGTCCCCATGTTTCTAATTCAGTAAATCTGGGTGGAGTCTGAGAATTTGTCTATATAACAAGTTCCCTGGTGATGCTCCTGACGGTGGTCTGGGACCACACTGTGAATTGCTGCTCCAGACTATGCGTGTCTTGAGTGTCAGAAACAGGTCTTATTTGTATTTATATCTCTAGCACTTCAGTGCCTGATACATGCAGCAAACAGTAAATAAGAATAATATCTAACATTTATTCTGTGCTTAGCACTTTATTAAACCTTTTACATACACTGTTTCACTTAATCCTTACTGTAATGACATGAGGGAGGTATTTTTCTCTACTTCTATTTTATGGATGGGTAAAAGTGAGACAGAGGCAGAAGGCTAGTCAATAATGGAGCAAAATTTAAACTCAGATGCATCTAAACCAAGAACTTGTGTGATTAACTAACACTTTATCCTGAATATAATAAGTGCTTGCTAATTCTCTATTGAATGAATGAATGAATGAATAACTAACTAACTAAATAAATAAATAAATAAATAAATAAATTTACTATCCTAAAAGAAGGAAAAGAATAAATAGAGTTATATGTTGATAAAGTGAGAGAGATAAGACAGGAGAAAAACATGAGCTATCTCCCTGAAAATGTGGTCCGGGAAAAGCCCTTGACATCTGGGATCCTGGGCAATAGCTCCAGCCCCTTCAGAAGGAAGGTCCCAAGGGACGGGGCTCTAACAAAGGGAAAATGGCAGGCGCTCAGGAGCTGAGTTCCCCTCCTTCGCCTGTGTCAGTGGCTTATCTTCCACTGACACAGCAGCCCAGCCTGAGTGTGATGGGAGCAGAGGGCAACCAGGGGGCCTTACTCCCCATTTTCCACCCTCGGCTGTCCATGCATGGCAGGGAGAACTCTGACAGTGCATCCCTGGATGTGAAGGAAGCCCTTTCACAGATGCGCTCTCACTCCCTAAGCCACCAGGGTACCATTTGGTAAATTGCTGCTGCAAAGCAGTGAATGGTACCCTGGTGGCCTCTCAGACTGATTGTATCCCTAAAAATGTTTAATTTACCTCTGGGGGGGAATTTTCACCCTGGGAAAATCTGGTTAAATGTATAAATGAATCTTCTAACCAGCCAAGATTGAAGATATAAAATCATAAAGCCGGAAGGCACGCCTTGAGAGCAACAGGTCTCCCCCTCCTCCATCTTCCCAGTACACCCTCACGACACAGTCTCAGGCAAGGTGGACATCTTCGCTGATTTCAAAAGGGCATCAGGAAGGAGATTCTGGGATGTCATTCCACCCTTTGACCTTCAAACATTTTCACTTATCTAACTTAAATCCCCTTGGCAGTAGCTTGGGCTCATTTCACCTTCTCTGTTCCCAGTGGAGATGGAGAACAGATGATCGTCAGCACCCCCTGAACCAGAACTTACTTAAGCTTGATGAGAGTCATTAAGCTTCTGGTGGGTCTAAAGCTTTTGGGGTTAGACCTCAGCTTAATGATTCTCCTACTCATTCCTCAATGTAAAATTAAAATGCCAAGAATCACTTCCTTGGAGACTTTCAGGAGTGTCTCAGTCAGGATAGACTTTTACTGTGGTAGCAATCAACTACCCAGTATTAATAGCTTATAACAACCAAGGTTTGTGTCTTGCTCACTCTAATTACAATAAATTTGCAGAGTGAGGAGCTCTGCTTCCCATGATTCTATTTCAAACAATGCTGGTCACTAGGGTGGTGGGAAGTCATGAATGGACGCTTAAAGCGTCCACCTGTAGGTGACATTTGTCACTCTATCTACATTGCATGGGCCAAAGCAAGTAACGCGGGCTCACCTAACTCAAGGTGGCAGGGAAGGAAAATCCTAACATGTTCCCAGGAGAGCATGGGAAACACCTGATAAAATCACAACACTGATGACCAGAACACAGGGGACATTTCTGGGCGGGAACTCCTTTGAAAGCTACTATTCATCAGACACCTAAAAGTATCTGAGAGAAGTTGTAGGAGGAAAATGAATCTACGGTTCTCTCTTTTTGATGGTATGTGCACTTGTTTTGAAACTATGCTCATTCCCATATCAAGTAGTGGTAGCACATTCAAGGGCCGACAGAGGGGGAGGTATATTTAAGTCAGATGAGCTAGTGCTTGTCATGGGTCAGATTCTGTACTACCTGCTCAGAACGCAAAATGAATATGAAACGGTTCCTGCTCTTAACTCAGAGTTCATGAGAGAGACGAAATCAAGTGCATAAACGGATTCACTGTAATGGGTCATATTGTAGCAGTTAGGTGCCTTGGAATCAAAAATACACGAATTTGCACTCCTGGTGCTTAGTTACTTGTTTCCCCCTCATAGATTGTCTATAATCAGAGTAGCCTCCCTGAGAAGGCTTCTGAGAATTAGAGTAGGGAATCCACATAAAACATTTACAGCACACGGTAAATGAAATCCTTAAAATAAATACTTGATTGGAATAAAAATGCAGGTTGTTGCAGGAGCACAGAGAGGGCCTCCATCCCAGGCAGCAGGTATCATTTCCTGTAAAGCAGCACCTGCAACACATTCTGAAGAGTGAATAGGAGTTTGATAAGGAGAAGAGGAGGTCAAAGACCCCCTTAGCAGTAGTAAGGATAATAGCTCCATGGTCTGGGGTCTAAATCAGAACCAGGGCAGATCTGGATTCAAACCCTCTCTCTGCCACTTATTAGCTGTGTGGCCATGGGTGAGTCCAAGCCCCAGTTTCCTTACAACTTCCTCACAGGGTTGTTGTGGGTATTATATCCCAAGGCAGTACCCGATAAATTGTAGATGAAATAAAGGAAGCTTGAATATGTGCAAGGAATGGAGGTATGCGAGGCCAGTGTCTTTGTCTACCCTCCATGTTCACCTATGCCTCAGTTTTTTCAATAGAAAGCATGAGATGCTCGCTGTCATTAATTCCACGAATAGCAGGTGACAAAGAAAAGCAGTTTCATTGGCCAGAGTTCAGGACAAAGACAAGAATAAAGCTGTGTGTCTGTCTTTAGTTATAAGTAGTAGGCTCTTTGATGGCAAAGGAAGGTAATTGACTTTTAGTTCCCACTAAACTTAAGAGGCTTTAGTTTGTGCCAGATGAAAATGAAATAATTAGCAAGGAATGTTCAGTTCCAATATCCTCGGCCAACTGCCTATTTCTCCATAAAGATGGGCCTCCAGGGAACAGAGAAGGATGAAACTGCAATTGAATAGGCACATAAACCTTGCAGAGAGCTGTCACCACAGCGCCAGGCCATTGCTGGGATCCCTTCTAGAGCACTCGCCACCCCCTGTTCAAGGTGTGTTCCAAGGGAAAATGAATCAAAATAGTGGTGAACACTCCTGGGTTTGTCCATTCTTAAAAAAGAAAAGTCAAATAAAACAGGTGCTTCTAAAGAGTTGGTTATGAAAGATGATTGTTATGCAAACCATAGCTGAGAAGATGATGTTTCTTTAAGGTCTCAAAGTCCAAATTATGATAGATGAGATGTGAAGTGTATGTACTGTATCTACTTACCTGAACTTCGCAGAATCACTACTATCTTGCCTATAAAGGGAAATATATGCTTCCTACAAAGAATTACTGAGCATTTACTATGTTCTAAGTTTAGTGTCAAGTCCTGTGAATATAATGCTGAATAAAATCTAATCCCTCCTTGTGTTTCTGTATCATTCAGGATTAAGCTTAGCTACATATAACAAAGACCCAATAATAACAACAATTTTTACACTAGCTAAAAGTTCATTCTTTGGGGGTTTGAGGTAAAAGAAGAGGTGGAACAGGCAGTCCAGGAATGAAATGCCAGCTCTGCAAAGTCAGGGACCCAGGCTACTTCCGTCTCCATGGGCAATGTAAGGGACCTTCGGGAGTCGTTTGGACTGTATCTCATTAAGTGCTATTTCTAAAATCCAACTTTACCCAGAGTTGGTGAACTTGGGGAGACAGGTTTTCTCACTCATAGCCATTGGGAAATACAAGTTGATAGGGCTTTCTTGATGGTATTTTGGCACTGCACGAGCTCCAGGACCCAGGAGGTGTCTGAGAACTATAGATTGTTCAACAAGCAAGGGGGAAGGTTGTTGGCTACATTGGGGAAAAATTAGTGAAGCATTTCAAGAAGATAGGCTGCTACATGGGGGATATTTAAACATTTTGGTTATGTGTCTCAGTAGAAAGGTAGGGATATAAAGCAGTGTTTCCCAAGGGGGTCATGGGTGTCTTGGTGGTCTCTAGTAGTGTATCAAAGGTTCTCTGGGTCTTTTCATGGTTTCAGAGAAAAAGGTTCAAAACAATTCTATCGAGACATGTTTGAAATGTGAGCTTTAATATGATTTTCTAAAAATCGAGTTATGGTGAGTGGTGATAAAATAACAGAATTCAAAATAATGTCCAAAACATGAATAGTGAGCAGCTTAGTGCTAACAGAAAATCTGAGTCTGTATGTGTTGGGACACACATAGTTACAAGTGTGATGATTTTTCACATGCAATAAAAAAAAAAGGTAATAGAAAGAATTATGATGACTCTGAAAATTAGATTTTATTGAGCCAGCCAGCTGTTCACTCTCAATTCTAAGTATTTTGTCTCATGTGAAACTGTCAAATAGTGGTATGAAACCACCACATTAAAAAAAAAAAAATCTATCTAAATACAGTGACTTCTCTAGTAAATAAAATTAGATTTTCCATAATAAGCACAAAAAGTTGTTTTTCAGCACAAAACTGATGCACATTGTTGCTAAAGGCAAAGAGAGCAAACTACGGGAGCATCTTTCAAAGTCACATTTCTTACAGCATAAAAAGGAACAAGTATCTCTCCTGAAAAGCTTATAAAATGATCCCCAATATAACAAATATTTTACTTAGAGAGATAGAAGAACAAGCTACTGGTGAATTTTTTTTTTTAATCAAAAGATACAGATGGACGCAGTGCAGCAACAATGGCATGCAGTATGAAAAAGCAATTATTCTCTCATGTACAGGTTCTCAACTGGAAAAAACCAAGGATGTGTAGTGCACAAATCAGGTCCTGGCAAATCATGGTACAAGTGAGAGGGAGAAGGGCTTGAGAACCTTTGTTCATCACTGAAAGATCCAAGTATAGGAACTTAGGTAATAGTATTTTGTGAAGTAAGATAAACTGGGAAAGGTATATTGTGATAAATACTAATGGAGCATCAGACATGTATGTAACAATGAAAGGTATTACCATAATCAAACACAGATACTTTATCTTAACACCAATCTACAGACTGATTTATTCCAAAATAAGGCAACTGTGAGTGAACAATATTCTTTCTGATCTTGACTAAATATTGACAGAGATATTGACTTCTGTGAATACAAGCAAGTCATACCTACCAAGGGTGCATTTTTTCAATTTGCTATGCTAAGAAATGGGAAGATTTGACTTCGGGTGGTAAAGACACAATACATATACAGATGATGAATTATAGGTTTGTACACTTGAAACCTATATAATTTTATTAACCCATGTCACCCCAATGAAGTTAATAAAACATTTAAAAAAATAAGAAATGGGCAGCAGTCACAAGAACACTCTTCTATGCTGATATACCCTTGCTGTGAAAGGTAAAGATTCACACCCAGGTTTTTAAAGGCAAGGGCTACAACTTAGACTATCCAAAGCAACCTTGAAAAAAGAAGTTAGAAGACTTACTCTGTTTGACTTCAAAACTTACAATAAAGCTAACATAGTCAAGACAATGTAATGTAAATAGACCAGTGGGACAGACTCAAAAGCCCAGAAACAGACCAACATTTATGACAACAATTGATTTTTTTAAATCATTTTTGTATTGTGATAAAATTCGCATAACATAAAGTTTATCATTTTAAAGTATACAACTTTAAGTGTATTTTTTTTAGTACATTGACAATGCTGTGCAACTATCACCATTACCAAATTCCTGAACATTCTCATCATTCCAAAACAAAACCCATACCTATTAGCACTCACTAACTGTTCCCTTTTCCCCTGGAAACCACTAACCTGGTTTCTGTCTCTAGGGATTTGTCCATTCTGCATATTTCATTTAAATTGAATTATACAATATGTGGACTTTAGTGTCTGGCTTCTTTCAATTAGTGTAATATCCTCCTAGTTCATCCATGTTGTAGCATGTATTAGTACTTCTTCATTTCTTTTTTATGGCTGATGATACTCCACTCTACAAATATACTACATTTTGTTACTCCACTTGTCTGGTGATTGATATTTGGGTTGTTTCCATTGTTTGGATATAATGAATAATGGTGCTATGAGCATTTGTTTTTATATGAACATATATTTTCGATTCTGTGGCTACTAAGAAGAGGAATTCCTGGGTCACATGGGAACTCTAAGTTTAACATTTTGAGGAACTGCCAAGCTGTTTTCCACAGTCACTGTACCAATCTGCATTTCAAGCAGCAATATGTGAGGGTTCTAATTTCTCCAAATCATTGCCTAGACTTGTTTTCCATTAAAAATTGTTATAATCATAGCTATCCAAGAGTGTGAAGTGGTATCTCATTATAGCTTTGACACATATTTCCCTACAGGCTAATGATGTTGAGCATATTTTCATGTGCCTATTGGCCATTTGTATATCTCCTTTGGAGAAAGGTCTATTCAAATACTTTGACCATTTTTTGTTTTTTACTTTGACCATTTTTTAACTGGGTTCTTTGTCTTTTTATTGTTGAGTTGTAAAAGTTCTTTATATATTTTGGATAGACTCTTATCAGATATATGATTTTCTCCTATTCTGTATGGGTTTTTTATTTTTCACTTTCTTGATAGTGTCCTTTGATACACAAAAGTCCAATTTACCTTCTTTTTTCCCCTTTAGTTGTTTGTATTAGTATCATACTTAAGAAACCACTGCTTAATTCAAGGTTCATGAAGAATTACATTTATGTTTCCATCTAAGACTTTGATAGTTTCACTCTTTAGGTCTGAATTTTTAAAAATAATTTTTGCATATTGTTTGAGTTATGGGATCCAAAGTCATCCTTTACATGTGGATGTTACTGTTGTTTGAATACCATTTGTTTAAAAGACTATCCTTTTCTCCCACAGAATTATCTTTACACCTTTGTCAAAAATCAGTTGGCCATAGCTGTCTGGGATTTTCTGATTCTCACTTCTTTTCTACTGGTCTTTATATTTACCCTTCTTCCCTGTCTGGATTGCTATAGCTTTATAGAACATTTGAAATCAGAAAGTGTGAATCCCCCAATGAGATTGCCCATATTTTTTTTCAAGATTATTTTGGCTATTTGGGACTCTTTGCATTTCTATATGAATTTTAAAATCAGCCTGTCCATTCATGGAAAAAATGCAGTTGAAATTTTGATGGGAATTGCATTGAATTTATAGGTCAATTTAGGGAATACCACTCTTATACAAATATTAAATCTTCCATTCTTGAATATGGAATACCATTCCATACATTTAGGTCTTCTTCTTTTTCTTTTTTTTAATTTTTATTTTTTGGTTTTTCAATTACAGTTGTCCCATTTTTCCCCCCATTTCTCTCCCCCACCCAGCCCACCCCTTCTCCCACAATCATATCCCTCCCCTTTGTCCATGTCCATGAGTCATTTATACACGTTCTTTGACTAAGCCCTTCCCTTACTTACCCCTCTTCTCTCCCTCCCCCTTCCCCCCATTGACTGCTATTCTGCTCTTTGTTCTATTCAGTTCTTTTGTTTGTGTTGTTCTTTAGTTTCCTGTATTAGGTGATATCATATGGTATTTTGCTTTCTTTGCCTGGCTTATTTCACTAAGCATAATTCTCTCTAGTTCCATCCATGTTGTTGCAAATGGCAGGAGTTCCTTCTTTCTTTCTGCTACATAGTATTCCATTGTGTAAATGTACCACAGTTTTTTGATCCACTCATCTAAGATGGGCATTTAGGCTGTTTCTAGCACTTAGCTATTGTAAACAGTGCTGCTATGAACATAGGGGTGCATAAGTTCTTTTGAATTAGTGTTTTAGGATTTTTTGGGTATAATCCTAGTAGTGGAATTGCTGGTTCAAAAGGCAGTTCCATTTTTAGTTTTTTGAGGTAATTCCATACTGTTTTCCATAGTGGCTGCACCAGTCTGCATTCCCACCAAAGGTGCAGAAGGGTTTCCCTTTTCTCCACATCCTTGCCAGCACTTGTTGTTTGTTGATTTGTTGATGGTGGCCATTCTGACTGGTGTAAAATGGTATCTCATTGTGGTTTTTATTTGCATCTCCCTGATGGCTAATGATGTTGAGCATTTTTTCATGTGTCTATAGACCTTCTGTATGTCCTCTTCGGAGAAGTGTTTGTTCAGGTCCTTTGTCCATTTTTTAATTGGGTTGTTTGTTTTCTTGATGTTGAGTCATATCAGCTCTTTATATATTTTGGAAATCAGTCCCCTGTCTGTGATGTCATTGGCAAATATGCTTTCCCATATGGTTGGTTTCCTTTTCATCTTGCTGATGTTTTCTTTTGCTGAGCAGAAACTCTTTAGTTTGATGTAGTCCCATTTGTTTATTTTTTCCTTTATTTCTCTTGCCTTAGGAGATGTATCCGTGAAGATATTCTTATGTGAGATATCTGAAATTTTCCTGCCTATGTTTTCCTCTAGGACTTTTATGGTGTCCCGGCTTACATTTAAGTCTTTGATCCATCTTGAGTTTATTCTCGTGTGTGGTGTAAGTTGGTGGTCTAGTTTCATTTTTTTGCAAGTTCCTATCCAGTTCTCTCAGCACCATTTGTTAAAGAGGCTCTTCTCACTCCATTTTATGTTCCTTCCTCCTTTATCAAATATTAGTTGACCATAGAGGCCTGGGTTCATTTCTGGACTCTCTATTCTGTTCCACTGATCTATATGTCTGTTCTTATGCCAGTACCAGACTATTTTGATCACAGTGGCTTTGTAGTATTGTTTGATACCTGGTGTTGTGATTTCTCCTGCTGTGTTCTTCTGTCTCGAGATTGCTTTTGCTATTCGGGGTCTTTTTCGGTTCCATATGAATTTTTGGAGTATTTGTTCTAGGTCTGTGAAATATGTTGTTCGTATTTTAATAGGGATTGCATTGAATCTGTAAATTGCTTTGGGTAGTATGCCCATTTTGATGATGTTGATTCTTCCCATCCAAGAACATGGTATTTGCTTCCATTTATTTGTATCTTCCTTAATTTCTTTCTTCAGTGTTACGCAATTTTCAGAGTACAGGTCTTTTATCTCTTTGGTTAAGTTTACTCCTAGGTACTTTATTTTTCTTGTTGCTATAGTAAATGGTATTTTCTTTTTTGTCTCTGTCTCTGATATTTTATTGTTGGTGTACAGAAATGCCTTAGATTTCTGTATATTTATTTTTTACCCTGCTATTTTGCCAAATTCACTTATTACATCACGTAGTCGTTTAGCGGAGTTTATAGGGTTTTCTAGGTATACTATCATGTCACTGCATATAAAGATAGTTTTACTTCCTCTTTCCCAATTTGGATGCCTTTTATTTCTTTTTCTTGTCTGATTGCTGTGGCTAGGACTTCCAACACTATGTTGAATAGGAGTGGAGAGAGTGGACAGCCTTGCCTAGTTCCTGATTTCAGGGGGAATGCTTTCAGTTTTTGTCCAGTGAGTATGATGTTGGCTTCAGGCTTCTCATATATAGCCTTAATTATGTTAAGGTATGCTCCCTCTAATCCCATTTTGCTGAGTGTTTTCATCATAAACGGGTGTTGTACTTTATCAAATGCTTTTTCTGCATCTATTAATATGATCATGTGATTTTTGTCTTTCATTTTGTTTAGGTGATGTATTATATTTATTGATTTGCGAATATTAAACCATCCTTGCATCCCTGGGATGAATCCCACTTGATCGTGATGTATGATCTTTTTGATGTATTGCTGGATCCTGTTTGCCAATATTTTATTGAGGATTTTAGCATCTATGTTCATCAGTGATATTGGCCTGTAGTTTTCTTTCTTTGTTGTGTCTTGACCTGGTTTGGGGATTAGGGTAATACTGGCTTTATAGAAAGAGTTTGGGATTTTTCCCTCTTCTTGGATTTTTCAGAATAGTTTGAGGAGGGTAGGAGTTAGTTCTTCCCTAAATGTTTTGTAAAATTCACCTGTGAAGCCATCCGGTCCAGGGCTTTTGTGTGCAGGGAGATTTTTGATTACTGTTTCAATTTCCTTCTTTATTATTGGTCTGTTGAGACTTTCTACTTCTTCTTGATTCAGTTTTGGAAGGTTATATGTTTCTAGAAATTTGTCCATTTCTTCTAGGTTGTCAAATTTCTTGCCATACAGTTGTCTGTAGTAATTTCTTACTATCATTTGTATTTCTGTGGTATCAGTCGTGATTTCTCCTCTTTCATTTCTGTTTTTGTTTATTTGGGTCTTCTCTCTTTTTTTCTTGATGAGCCTGGCTAGAGGCTTGTCAAGTTTGTTTATTTTTTCGAAGAACCAGCTCCTACTTTCGTTGATCTTTTGGATTGTTTGTTTAGTCTCTATGTCATTTAATTCTGCTCTGATCTTGATGATTTCCTTCCTTCTTCTTGCCCTAGGCTTTGTTTGTTGTTGTTCTAGTTCTTGTAGCTTTAGGGTTAGATTTTTTATTTGAGATTCTTCTCTCCTTTTCAGATATGCCTGTATTGCTATGAACTTCCCTCTTAGGACTGCTTTTGCTGTGTCCCATAGGTTTTGGGTTGTTGTGTGTTCATTATCATTAGTTTCCAGAAACTTCTTGATTTCTTCTTTGATGTCATTGTTAACCCATTCATTATTTAATAGCATGTTATTCATTCTCCATGAGTTTGGGTGTCTTTGATTTTTTTCTCTGAGGTTGATTTTTAGTTTTAAGACATTGTGGTCTGAAAAGATGCTTGATATAATTTCAATTTTCTTGAATTTGTTGAGGCTTGTTTTGTGTCCTATCATGTGATCTATCTTTGAAAATGTCCCATGTGCATTTGAAAAGAATGTATATTTTGCTTCTTTGGGGTGGAAAGTTCTATATATATCAGTTAAGTCCATGTGGTTTAGTATGTCGTTCAATGCCTGTATATCCTTGGTGTTTCTTTGCTTCGATGATCTGTCTGTTGTTGATAATGGAGTGTTGAAGTCCCCTACTATGAGTGTGTTGTTGTTGATATCCTTCTTGTGGTCTTCTAGTATTTGCTTTATGTATTTGGGTGCTCCTATGTTGGGGGCATATATGCTTATCAATGTCATATCTTCTTGATGGATTGTTCCTTTAAGTATTATGAAATGTCCTTCTTTGTCTCTTTTTATTGCCCTTGCTTCGAAATCCGTTTTGTCTGATATGAGGACTGCTACTCTGGCTTTTTTTTTTCCGGTCTGTTTGTCTGGAATATTTTTTTATATCCCTTTACTTTCAGTCTGTGTAAACCTTTTGTTTTCAGGTGTGTTTCTTGTAGACAGCAAATATGTGGATCCTGTTTTCTTATCCATTTCATTACCCTATGTCTTTTAATTGGAGCATTTAATCCATTTACATTTAAGGTTATTATTGACATGTATTTATTCATTTCCCTTTGTACCTCTGTTCCTCTCCTCTTTTTTTTTTTTTTTTTTCTTCTTTTCTCTTAGAACATTTCTTTTAGCATCTCTTGCAATGCTGGTTTGCTGGAGATGTATTCTTTTAGTCTTCCTTTGTCTGAGAGACTCCTTATTTCACCTTCCATTTTGAATGAGAGCCTTGCTGGGTAGAGTATTCTTGGTTGTAGGCCTTTGTTTTTCATTGCTTGAAATATTTTTGACCATTCCTTTCTGGCTTGTAGTGTTTCTGTTGAGAAATCGGTCGATAGCCTTATCAGAGCTCCCTTGTATGTTATTTGCTGTTTTTCTCTTGCTGCTTTTCGGATTCTCTCTTTGTCTTTGAATGTTGCCATTTTAATTATGATGTGCCTTGGAGTGGGTTTTTGGGGGTTCCTCTTCATTGGAACTCTCTGTGCTTCCTGAACTTTTATAACTTTTTCTCTCATCAGGTTGGGAAAATTTTCTGTCACTATTTCTCCTATCAGTTTTTCAATTCCATGCTCCTTTTCTTCTCCCTCTCTTATTCCGATGATCCTGATATTATTTCTTATCATGCTATCCTGTAATTCCCTTAAATCTTGTTCATATTTTTTCAATCTTTTTTCATTTTGCTGTATTGTCCGGGAGTTTTTCTCTACATTATCTTCTAGCTCACTAATCCGATCCTCTGCTTTGTTTAGTCTGCTTTTGACTGATTCTACTGTGTTTTTCAGTTCAGAGATTGAATTTTTCATTTCTTCCTGGTTCTTGTTAATAGTTTCTATGTCTTTTTTTTGTGCTGGTGTAGTTCTCTGCAAGTTCTCTGTAATTTTCTTGGAGCTGCTGGTAACTTCCTTGGAGATTGTCATAGTTGTTTTTAAGGTTGTCGAGCATGTTGAGCTTCTTCACCACCATAGTTTTGAATTCCATGTCTGACATTTGGGCTATGTCTATTCCATCTACCTCTCTTTCTGGGGATTCCTCTTTTCTTTTCATTGAGAGGTTATTTCTGCATCTTACCATGTTGGATTCTTCTTGTTTGTTTTTATTTTTTTGGGTTTGTCTGCTTTGACTTCCCACCTTTGTGGTATGAGATTCTTTATAGGAGATCTGGGGGTTTCAGTGGTGCAGTCTCTTTCATCTCCTGAGCCTGATGTTCTTGGGTTACCCTTTATGTCGTTTGTTTATGCTGTCAGGTTATATTTCAGATGCTCTTTGGTAGGATCTTCCTTCTGGCTATCCACTTTGTCTTGAGTTCTTTTGTGGAGATGTCAGTTCCGCCTTTGTGTGTCGTCTTCTTTTTCTGCATCGCCAGCTGGTCTAATGTGGGGGTCAGAGGTTCTTGTTCCTTGCAGCCGTGGTGTGCTCCTGCAGTGGCTGGCACGGCGTGCTCCCTTGGTGCCCACTGGAGCCAGCTGAGGTGCCTTTGCACGTGCACCCCTGTGTGAGCAGGGCAGCCCGAGAGCTTGCCTTGGGCCTGTTGAGCCGCGCTCTGGGAGCTGGTCTCTCACCTCCCAGGGCGGAGTCCCAGACACTTGGGCACAGTGGAAGTGAGCATCTGTGACTTGCTGCCGCCCGTTGTTCCCGTGCTGCAGTTGCCTGCCATTCTAGTACCCATCTGGGCGGGCACGAGTGGAGCCTGAGCAAGTGGTCTGCATTCCGGCCTGGGTCCTGGCGCCCACTGGAGGTGGCTAGGGGTGTCTGCTCACGGTCTTCTGCGTGTTCATTGGTCCTTCCCTGTGCCCGTTGGGGCGCTGATCTTATGTTTGTTGGGGCGTGTCCGAGGGGCACCAGGACTCGTGGCCACGCACCTGGGCCAGTGAATGAGGGCACTTCCCTATGCGCGCCTGCGCGACCCCAGGGAAGGTTTGGGGAGTGGACGAGCACACCTCTGCGCCTGCGCTCCTCAAGAATGTCCTACCACCCCCAAACTTTCCACCCCTCTCCGCAGTCCACAAGAGAAAAATATAAAGAAAAGTTATGTTCTCACTTGCACAACAGTACGCTATCTGCTGTCCTTCAGCGCCAATGCCACTTGGTCGAGTCCCATCTCTGCCAGCGGGCAGGGATCCGCTCTCCTCCTGACTCCTCTCTGGGGAAGCCTGTGGTCGCCAAAATGCCTTTGTGTACTTCCAGCTGCAGCTTGGGCAGCCACCCCAGTCAGGAATCCCGTTTCGTCCCTTTTTTCTCCGCTATCCTCACTAAACAGGTTGTTCCCAGATGGTTTTTCTCTAATCCAGCAGTGCCATGGCTCGACTCCTGCCAGTGCCTAGCTGCTCACTGAGATGTTCTGTCTGCAATTAGCCCAAACTGCAGACGGGTCTCGGGAGCCTGAAAGCGCAGCCTCCCCTCACTCCTCCGCCATCTTCTCTCCCCATTTAGGTCTTCTAAAACTTCTTTCATCAATGTTTTGTAGCTTTCAGTGTACAAGTGTTCCATTTCCTTGGTCAAACTTATTCCTAATATTTTATTATTTTAAATAAAATTTAATTAATTTATTTTAGAGAGAAAGGATGGAAGGAGAGAGAAACACTGATTTATTGTTCTACTTATTTATGCATTAATTGATTGATTCTTGTATGTACCCTGACTAGGGATTGAACCTGCAACCTTGGCATATTGGGACAACCCTCTAACCAAATGAACTAGGGCCTAATATTTTATTCTTGATGGCATCGTGAGTGGTATCTTCTTGACTTCATTTTTTACTGTTTACTGCAAGTACATAGATATTCAACTGATATTTTATATGGATCCTGTATCCTGCAACTTTGCTGAACATATTTAATGTATGTCTTCTGGGTTCCTGTGATTTTTCTATACATAAGATTATCCATAAATAGAGATTGTTTTTCTTCTTCATTTCCAATATGTATGCCTTTTATTTCTTTTTCTTGCCTAGTTTCCTTGGCTAGAACTCCTAGAATAATTTCAGATAGGAGTGTCAGGAACTGACATCCTTTGTCTTGTTTATAATATTAGGGGAAAAACTAACTCTTTCATCACATATGATGTTAACTGTGGGTTTTCATAGAAACTCTTTGTCAGGTTGAGGAAGTTCCCTTCTATTTCAATTCTGTTTAGTTTGTTATGATGAAAGTATGTTGGATTTTAACACATGCTTCTTCTGCGTATATTAAGATCATTTTTTTTTCTTTATTCTCTTGATAGGATATATTATATTGATTCATTTTGGTATACTGAACCAACCTTGCATTCCTGGGATAAATCCCACATGGTCATGGTGTAAATCCTTTCAATGTGCTGTTGGATTCAGTTTGCTAGCATTTTGCTGAGGATTTTTCCATCAATATTCACAAGGAATAACGGTCTTTAGTTTTCTTTTTATATGATGTGTTTGTCTGACTTTGGTAGTACTGGCCTCAGAGAATGAGTTATAAAATATTCTCTCTTCTTTCATTTTTTAGAAGAGTTTGAGAAGGACTAGTGTTTGTTCTACTTTAAATGTTTGGTTGAATTTACCAGTGAAATCATCTGGTCATTGGCTTCTTTTTTCATTGGAAATTTTTTGATTATTAAGTCAGTATCTTTACTTGTTATTAGTCCGTTCAGGTTTTGTATTTCTCTTGAGTCAGTTTTGGTGGTCTGTATGTTTCTAGGAATTAACCCAATTTATCTAGGTTATCTAATTCATTGACATACAGTTGCAGTAATTTCTTTGAATCCTTTTTATTTCTATACATTCAATAGTTAAGATCTTTTTAATTCCTAATTTTAGTAATTTCATTCTTTCTTGTTTGGTCTAGCTAGGGGTTTGCCAATTTGTTGATCTTTTCAAAGAACCAACATTTGGCTTTGTTGATTTTCTGTTTTGTTTTTCTATTCTCTATTTTGTTTTCCTATTCTCTATTTTGTTTTCCTCCACGCTGTTTATTATTTCATTCATTTTCTTGTTTTGGTTTTCATTTGCTCTTTCTTTTTCTAGTTCATTAAAGTGGAAAGTTGGATTATTGATTTGAGGTATTTCTTATTTTAGTGAAGGCATTTATAGCTATAAATGTCCCTCTGAGCACTGCTCCTCATAATTGTTGGTACACTGTTTTTATTTTCATTTATCTCAAAGTATTTTCCTTTTTTTGTAGTTTTTTCTATGACCCATTGGTTATTTAGAACTGTGTTGTTTAATTTCCACATATTTGTGAATTCTCCAAATTTCTTTCTAAAGTTGATTTATAATTCCATTCCATTGTGGTTTAAGAACATGCTTTGTATAATTTCAACATTTTAAAATTTATTGAGAACAGTTTTATGGCCTAACATATGGAAAATGTTCTATGTATGCTAGAAAAATAATATGTATTTTGCTACTGTTGAGTGGAATACTCTATAGAGAAGTACAACTGATTTTTTACAAAGGTACCAAGTTACCAATATAGAAAAAAAATTTTTTTTCACAAAGAGTGATAATATACATATAGAAAAAAATGAATATCTATCCCTCCCTTACACAGTATCCAAAAATTAATTCAAGGTAGATCATAAACTTTATATAAAGGCTAAAACCTTAAAACTTATAGTAGAAAATATAAAATAATATTTTTGTGACTTGGGGGTAGACAAAATTTTCCTTGGTGACAGAATACAATAACTTTTAAAAATGATACATTAGACTTCATTGCAATAAAAAACTTCTGTTAATCAATAGACACTCTCAAGAAAACAAACAAATGAGATACAGAGTAGGAAAAAATATTTACAAATATAAATCTGACAGAAAATTGGTATTCAGGATATATAAAGAATTTCCACAATCTACTAATAAAAAGGACAGTTCACTCAGTATGAAATGAGTAAAATAATTTGAACAAAATTCTACAGAGGAAGATATACAAATGGCTAATGTGCACATGGAATGTTCTCAACATCATCAGGAAAATGCAAATTAAGGCCATGATGAGATACCACTACATAGCCATTAACATGGCTAAAACTAAAAAGACTGACAATACCAAATGTTGGCAAGGCTATGAAGCAATGGAAATGCTCATGTATTGTTGCTGTCCTGTAAAATGTTTCAATCATTTTGGAAAAATGGTCTGGTAGTTTCACTCCTAGAAATTTCACTTCTAGATATTTTTGCCCAAGAAAAATAAAAGCACACACACACACACACACACACACACACACACACACACAAAGCCCATGAACACAAGACTGTTCATAGTAGTTTTGTTTATAATAGCTCAAAATTGAAAATGGCTCAGGTGTCCATCAATAGGAGAATGGCTAAGTAAACTGTGGTTTATTTGTACAATGTTATAAAGCACAGCAACACAAAACAATGGACTACTGATACATCTAATGGCTTGGATGAATCTTTAAAACATTACGCTGAGTGAAAGAAGTTCTTACATAAAATAGTATACAGTATATATTCCATGATTCCACTGATATGAAACTCTAGAACAGGCAAAATTAATCTATCATTTAAAAAATCAGAATAGGGTCATCTCTGGAAGATTAGGGGTGGGAACTGCCATATGAGAAAGCTTCCTGGAGGTGATGGTTCATTTCTACATAATAGTAGGGGTTTAGATAACATAGGTGTTTAGATTTGTCAAAATTAATAGAATAGTACACTTAAGATTTGTGCATTCATTCTATATAATGCACTTTATTTTTATAAGGAACTATAGTTAACAATATGCATGCTGCAATTTACTTTGAAATATATCTAAAATGAGATGAATTGATAGATGAGTACATATATGGATAGATAGAAAAAAGTATGATAAAGAAAGTACATAAAATGTTAACTGTAGAATTTAGGTAATACAAAAGTATTCACAGCACAATTCTTTCAATTTTTCTGTATATTGGAAAATTTTCATAACAAAGTATTAAAATTTGTCTAATAAAATCATGGTTCTCAGAATTCTCGTAAAGATTAATCCTATGATTTTAGATGTTTAATCATATGGTTTTTCTTAGCAATAATTTGAGTCTTTTGAATAAGATAAACCATTTATTTTAGTTTTTTCTTTTTGAAGTATATTTTATTGATTATGTTGTTACAGTAGTCCCAATTTTTTCCCCTTTGCTCCCCTCTGCCCAGTACCCCCCCTTCCCTGCAGCAATACCACCCCCCTTAATTCATGTCCACGGTTCTTTGGCTTCACCCTTTCCTATGTTATTCTCAACATCCCCCTGTCTATTTTGTACCAACTGATTATGCTTCTTAGTCCTGCACCATTTCCCCATTTTCCCCCCTCCTACCTCCCAGCAGATAACCCTCCAAATGATCCCCATACCTATGATTCTGTTCCTATTCTGGTTTGCTTAGTTGGATTTTGTTTTTATTTTTTAGATTCAGCTGTTGATAGTTGTGAGTTTGTTGTCATTAATTTAGGTTTTTAAATGCTTTTAATGTCAAGGATAAAGACCAGAAAGTGGTACAAATAACATAATCACTGAAAATTTGATATTTTCTATCATTGATCTTCTACACTTGCAGAGAGTGAGAACTGTAAGGACATGCAGAAATACTTTCCAAAATCAAATGCAATAAGTGTAAAATTGGGAATCCATTTGCTGCCATCTCTCAAGTTGAAATATTCAAACTTCTGGCTTTTGAATGTGATATGCTCATTGATTTAGTATCTGACTGAATGATGAAAGTAGTCTTTAGTGGGAAATCTTCATAATTTCTATGTCCATATTCAATCCATAACCATTTATCAGAGCCACCAAAAACTTGCCATTCCTGACAACCTGTGACTGTACATTTGGATTTTTAAATATAGTGAGTACAAAGAAGAGAAAAAAAATTGGCTGAATATAGAACACAGCCTATGGCCCAACAGTCTTAATCCAGGTTTACTAGAAAAGAATCTAAAGCAAAAGATTATTTGCTAACATTTTGTTGAGAAGTGCAATTCCAGGAAATTAAGAGTGAGGAAAAATAGGAATTAATTTAGGGAAGAAGAGAGATCAAATGCAAGGGAGTGTATTACTGAGATGACCAAATTCCATAACAAATACAGCTCAGTTGCTCATTCCTAGAGAGCTATCATCCCTGAGGCCACAGGGAACTTTTATGCTTCACAGTAATCCTGAGCAGGGGGAGACAGAGGGATGGAGTTAGGAGAAGGGCTGACCAATTTATTTTCCAGTTCCCCTTGCCTCTCCTCTTCCAGTGTTTGAAGTTCACTTGAAAGGTGGAAACTCATTTGGCCAAAGTTTCTATAGGTCCATTCCAGCCAGTGGAGTCCTCTCTTTGTCAGTTGACATCATACATGGGGCTTCCTCAGTGGTGGCAGCAGATTGGCTTTAGAATCTTGGCAATGGAGTGAGCTGTGGTTAGAGCAGCTTTGGCCACTAGGTAATGTACGTGGCGGCTGGAAGTATCATTAATGCTCTGATTTTAAAATGCTAATATTTTATTATAAGATTTACTTTAAAATATTTTTTAAATTAACCTAAAATTGGTTGTCTCTATGTAGGAAAAATATCCTTCAAGTAGTACTTGGTGGCCAAAAACTGGAGAAATTGAGCTATATGAGGTCTGTCCAGAAAAAGTCCAGCCATTGTTAATATAATAATGGTTTCTACAACATTGATATAACCTGAAAGCCAAGGAGAGTGAACTGGAATGTGCATGTGTGAACAATGATGACTTCACTGTACAGGTCAGTGGGGGTGGTAGACGCATTGAGATTCCATCCTTTATTTCTTGGACTTCTAATATATATTGTAGCTTCCCCTTCTGTTATCTATGATTCTTAAGCTCTCTTTCATATATTTTCACTTATTTTCCCATTCTTCAATCTGAATAAATTCCTCAGTATTGTCTTTCTAGTCATTAATAATTCTCTTTTCAACTGTGTCAGTCAGTGTAGTGTAGTGTTTATTCTGCCTGCAAGATCTTCCTTTTCATAACCTTATATACAAATCATTTTATTTTCAGGATTTCTTGTTGGTTTCATTAATAATCCTTTGCTGCTTCCTTAATCTCATTAAAGATCTTAAATATATTTATTTTGAAAATACTTTAAGAATCTCATATTATATCCATTTCCTAAAAGTAGATTTTTTTGGTTGATGAGGTATATTATACCTCAATTTTCTGCATTGGCTTTGACATTTTACATGCAAGTTTATTTTGTATTGGAGTTGTGTTATATTTTTCTCTCTGTATTCCATTTTCTTAACTGGATGTACTTTGGTTATCTTCATCAGGCTCCCTGAGCAGAGTCCGTTGTTCAGAAACAGGTCTCATATTTAGAGCCCCTTAACTCTTGTCCTGTGAGAATATATCTTTAATTACCGAGCCATTCAGCAGATACAGGTAACAGTTTAAACATTTGTCAGCCTTACTTCTCTGGGCGAGCCCCACTCTAGAACTTCTCACAAAATGAGTCTAAACATGATTGTCACCATGAATAGGTGTGTTTGATCACTTTCTCTTGGAGTGAACCTTGGGTTGCCTTTGTCTGCTTCTATTCTGGAAGTCCAGTAGGACCAAGGTTTCAACTCCCATTTGCTGTTGACTGTTTTTGATCTATAGAAATGTTTATCTAATCTTTCAGTGATAGGTCTTTTAAAATTATTTCAATAAAAATATACTATTAACCACTGTTATGCATTGGAATATGAATGTGCAAGTATGTATAGGGTGCTGTGATCACACATTGAGTGACATTCAAAACTAAGACACAAAATGGCATTATTCTAATCTGGAACATGCTAGATTACTATAAGTATGATTTAATCATTAAGTATTATATCTTTTCAATATGTGATGCTTTTAAAATAAGAAGTGAACCTTGAGAATTAAATCCAGAAGAGGCAATTAGGTATGAGCAAATACAGTAGTCCCTCTCTATATTGCAGTTCACTTATCACAATCTCACTGTATCACGGGACTTAAAAAATATTATATTTAATTATTTATCGCGGATTTTTCCCTATATCGTGGGATTTTGCGGTACTGTATATGCATGTTGTTAAAGTTATGGAGGTTTAAGAGTGTAGAATATGTTTAAGAACATAAGTAGTGTTTATAAAAGTGTGGAAAAGGTAAATAAGGGAGTGGGAAAGGTTAATAAAGGACTGGGAACGGTTTATGAGTGTGTGGGAAGGGTTTATAAAGCCTTAAATATATATATATATATATATATATATATATATATATATATATATATATATATATATAAATACTAAAATAAATGTAAGGTTCCTACTTCGCAGATTTTCACCTATCGCATGGGGGTCTAGAACATAATACCTGCAATAAGTGAGAGAATACTGTATATTGCCCTCTGTGATATTCATCACAGTATTACTTACAAACAAAAAACAAAAATAAAAGGAACAACCTGAATGATCAACAATAGAGGAATAAAACATGCACATGAGGAATTTTCACACAGTTACTAAAATAGTTTACAAACCATTCATTTGGTATGGTTCCATGCATATATTTGTGTATTTACTAAAAGGGGATATAGCAAAATACTGACAGTACTAACTACAAGATGGTAGAAATAAATTAAAATTATTATTTTTTAAACTTTTTGCAAGTTATTTGTTTTTTAAACTAATTCTAAAGTTTCTCAAGTTGGACATTTTATTACCTGAGTTTACATTTTATTTGTAAAATGAGAATAATCACAGTAAATTCCTCAGAAGATGATTATAGTGATTGAGATAATTTATACCCACCAATATGAATTCTTTTTGTATCTTAGAAAAGTGACTTAGCTTGATACTAACTACCTCAAAGGGTTATCAAGAGGATGGAATTCTATAAATAAAGTAGTAGAGTGCCTGAGTTTAGTAAAGTTGGTGCTTACTGCATATTAGCCAATACTATTGCTATTGCTACTATTAATTTTGCTGCTGTTGTTTTGCTGCTGTGTTTAGCTTCTTCAGCGCCTTCCTTTTAACAGTACAGTATAGCCTTACTGATCCTGAGTCTCCTTTCTCAGGGCTTTGCTTGTGCATTGAGCTGTTAATTGATGATAATAATTTAATGTGCCTCTTCTGGTAACGCATTTATAGTATAACAGGAGTATTTAATATCGCTAATATGAAAAATAAAGAACATTAACCATTAATACCATTAATTCCTGGTGAAGCATAGGGAGAGAGGAATTCGGAGTTTGTGAGCCTTCAGACAACCCAATCAGATTATTTGATCTGCCTCTGAATTGCTGTGCTAATACTCTGAGATTCTGTGATTTACGCAAATGTATTCAAGTACCAAAATATGACAGGTCATTATAAGGTTAGCAAATTAGATAATAATAATGTATTATAATTGAATAACTGAAGCATGGTATTACACCTCATTACATTATGAAAGAATTTATGCTAATTCAGGCCAGGAACTTTTATCTAAGGGTGAACAGGGTTGGCTAGTAGGTGTTTCCTACTTCTGAGAATGAATATTTAAGATAATCTCCATGATGTAACTATGAATCCCAGAGATGTGGAATTGTATTTTTAAAATGTTACTAGGCTTCATTGTTGGATCCACAAGAAGTTTTTATATACTTTCAAAAGTATCATAATGAATAAGTGGACATCTAGTTTTGCTGAATAGACACGTATTAACCTTCTTTTCCCCATTCCCCTCAAAACATAAAATCAAGAAAGAGAATAAATAAAAGTATACAAAAAACATATCTTCTATATTATCAGGATAACAAGAATTCTACAACTTTTACATTACCTGTGAGTATAAAAATAAAGAAAGAAATTCCAACAGAGATCTCACTGCCTGTAACCGCTGCAAGTCTGTAGCTACAGAGAATGGGAAAATAGAGTCTTCAAAGATTCAGTAATAAAAGAACAAAGGAGAGTGGATGGCTTACAGGGAGCTCTAACAAAATCACCCGCAGAAAGAGAAAGTAAAAGAGTAATTGCCAAAATAGTGAACACAGATCAGGACTGGCTGTTCACAGCCTGGCTACAGGGAAGGTGCTTAAGAGTGTGTAGGACCAGAAGAGTCAGCCTTGGAGAAGTGCTGCTTCCAGGGAGAGTCAGATGAGTAGAGAAAAGGTGGCATCTCTTGGTGATAATGCAGTGAAGAGAAGAAAAGAAAATAAGAAGAAAATTGAGGATTCTGAGGAAATGAAAGAGAAATAAAGCAGGCAAAATGTGACAAAATCATCATTTAAAAAACCTGCTCCAAAGAGGACAAAACTTATAGAAAAAGTTGCTTTCAAACTAGGAACTCTGTCTGTAAAATGAATAGGGCTAATCGAAAAGCATACCATATCTACACAAAGTTACTGCAAAAAATCAGATGATGTGAATAAAATTTTTCTTCTGATAAGAAGTATTCCTTCACAAATGAACCATGAAACTGAAGAAAAGTTTAACAGAGTAATCTAAATGAAATTACATATTCTCAAATAAGATTTGAGACTATGAAAATAAAAACCACTCTCAAATCAGAAATACAAAAACTAGTAACACAAACAGACAAAAAAACACAAACAAAAACAAAAACAGGATCAAAATATGAGTTGATAGAACTCTAGGGGAAAAAAAGAAGAGAAAGACAAAAATCTCATTAGATGTAAAAACTTAATAAAGGGCATTGAAATAAACAGATAAACAACCTAGAGAATTAAGATAAAGGAAAAAAAACAGGTCAGAAGAAAATTGGTTGAAATGAAAGTCAGACAAAGAAATTTAAGCATAAGTATAATTGGTGTCCCTGAAAAAGAAACTTGACACAATGGAACAGATGTAATAATTATAACTAAAATCCAAGAAAACTTTCCATAAATAAAAGAAGACCTGAATCAGGGCTCACTGAGTGTTGTGGAGAATTATTTATATGTCTGAGAAATATCCTGGTAAAACCATTAGACTTTAAAGATAAAGAAAATTCCATAAGCTCTCCAGGCAAAAAAATAAAATACATTACAGAAGCAAAAGGGTCAGAATGGCATCACATTTTCCAAACCTACACACAAGGCACGACAACAGTGAATCAGCATTTTCAATAAGCTTGAGGAAGAAAATGCAGACCAAGGCTACTGTACCCAGCTATATTGTCCTTCAACTATCGAGGCCATATGAAATAGTTTTGAATGTGTCAGAACTCAGAGGATAGTGCACACATATTTCATTCCTGTGAATTTAGAGGAGGAGTAAAAACTATAGCCCAGAGGCCAAATTCAGTCCATCACCCATTTTAAAAATAAAATTTTATTGGGGCACAGCTACATCCATCTATTTACATATTGTTCATGGTTGCTTTTGTGATAATAGTGGCAGAGTAGAACACATGTAGTAGAGACCATTCAGCCTAAAAAGCCTAAAATGATTACTCTCTGGCCCCAATTTACAGAAAGTGTTTACCAACCATTAACTTAGAGGATGAAGATCATCCAACCAATGATAAATGAGAAAACTCTGCAGGGAAACTGATGGTGACTGTTTCACATATTTAGCTGTATACCTAAAATTAGAATGAGAAAGGCATCATAGGTTGAGGAGTAATATGCAAGCATTATCTCTTCTGAGAGAGTAGAAATACTGTAACTAAAAAATAAGAGAAGGGAGAAAAAAGGAGAATTTAGAATAAGATAACTGACCATTATATGGGTAATAGATGAGATTTAAATGATACTATTTAAACTTAGGACAAGGAGTCATAGGTAAAGAGGAAATTCAGAACAATTTAAAAACATTACTACAGATATAACCATTAAAATAAAATGTAGACTTTCTGAAAGAGTAGAATAAAATTTTTGAAAAAGCAAACAGGATACCTCAATTGAAGAAACTTAGTAAATACAACCAATAATGACAAATAAAATGATATGACAGCATAGAGACCAAAGATAACATTCATATAAATGTAACCTTATTAAAAGAAAAAGGTTTTCAAATTTTTATATAAAGTAAAACCCAAACTTACGCTGTTTAAAGAATTTTATATACGGTGCCTGGCCCTTAAGTATAAATTTTGGTATAATAAAGTCATGGAAGCTCATTTTAGTTAGTTTCTATTAGTCCTCAATATTTTATTTTCAGTTCCAAATCCAAAAGCTCTGAAAAGTTTTTCCACAACTCATCTGGCATCAATATCTGACCTGATATAATTTCATTTGATAGAAAAAAACCTGACCTAAACTGATGAGGGAATATTTATAGTCTTCATTTCTACTGCTTAGTGTGAATATTCATATATGTCACTACTGAAATATCAATGGAATTGATTATGGGTTGTTGCTTTCAGACACTACTTGGGAGTTTTACATGTTACACAGCAAACTCACCATATAACCTTTCTAAAATCTAATTGATTCTGAATTTCAAAACGTAATTGTCCTAAGGGGTCTAGATAATGGATTGTGAAATGCGTCTTCTTCTACTACCATTACTACTAGTTCTAGTAAGTAATCTCCAAAACAGGGCCAGTCAGGGAGAGGGAGAATAATACTTTACAACATTGTTTAATAGTAAAGAATTGAACACAATTAGAACTTGCAATAGAAAAACAATTATATAAAATACAGCCTACCAAACTGATGAATTTTCTGTAGTTGTTTGTGATGATTCTGTGACAACACAGAAAACATTACTTATACCAAAATAGAATATAAAAATAGAATATAAACATTCTAAGTAGGCTAGAATTTAAAGTTGTCATAATTTTAGTAATGCATACATATGGACTAAGGTAGCACATAGAAAAATAAAAATAAGTCGATTGCAAAAATGGTAAGATTTTTGGTAATTACTTTTCTAATATAAATGGGGAAATCTGTCTGTTATTGAAACTGTTTAGGAATTATCTGGATGACACTGAATTCAAGGTTACCTAAAAATCAAAGAGCACTGCAGTACTTAAGAACTTCACAATCTGAGCACCCTGAACATTTGCTTGAAATTTACAATCAAGAGTGGAAAGATCAATTCTGTTTAAAATCATAAAAGAAGCAATTACTTTGTCAGCCACTTGGTTTTCCTAGTCAGTCCAACACTTGCCCCATCAGACCCATGGACTTCTGTAATCACTGTAGTCACCAGAAGCTAGAATTAGGCCTTTCTCTTCTAGATCTGGAGCAAGAATATAAATGGAGGCCCAAATATAATGTCTAAATATTTAAAGAGATCCATCCATTGTTTAACAAACAGTTAAATCAAATATGTGTTGATAAATAATGACAGCACTTAAAAACACTTATGGTTTTTACATGACTGAAAATAAGAAAGTTATTGATGCCAAAAATGGAAAAACTAACATTCAAACAAATGCTTCCCTGAAGCATATCTCTGTGGTGACAGTGTCTGTGAACTGTGGACGTCATGCTATGCACAGCCTGGAGAGCATGCGATGCCTGTTCCTTCCAGGCTGTCTGTGGCCTCCAGAGCCCAAAGATGTGAGCTGTAGACTTCCCTTCTTAGTTTACATCAGCTGCTTTTGAAGTGTTTCTCACCAGCCCAAGAAAAGCAGGAAATCAGTTTAGCAGAGGGAAATAAACAGATGGACAGAGTCATCTATTTTGAGGGGAACTCTGTGCTGTTTGAATTAAAGTAATGAGCACTTTAAGATGCTGTGAAGCTGTTTTTACATTTAATTTGAGTAATTCAAGATGTAAACAGAGCCCCATGGCAGATGAGCAGTACCAAACTTCCTCAGCTTCTGCGTATCCTAATAAGCAACTGGGGAAGGGAATATCCTCCCTCTTACGGAAGATAATAATAAGAGTGACAATGATAATGATGCTATCAACAATATCATCTTCTTATTGATCATTATTATGTACCAGTCCTTGGGGAGGCACTTTTATATACATTATCTTTAATACTCACAACTCTGCAAATCCCTACTGAGTCCCAGAAGTTGAGAAATTTGTAAATGGGGCTGAGATCGAAACCCACTTTCTTGATTCTTCACTCTTTCTTTCGCATCACAGACTGAAGTAGTTTTGCTGTCATCTACTTCTCCACTTTAGCTTTCATTTTATTTGAATTTAATTACTTGGTTACTGATGCTGTGTAGCTGAAGTAACAAGCAAAGCCATGGTCTGTATTCTGGCTCAGGTTCCAACAGCTGTTTGTTCTGGATATTCCACAGGTTACCTAACATTTCTGGCCTTGACTTTCTTCATGTTTAAGGGAGATAATGCTGTCCTACACACCTAAGGTTGTGAAAGAAATACAAATTTTTATAGACTCATAACTAAGACAAAGTATAACAATTATATGACAAGCTATTCACATTGTACAAATGTCAGCATAGCATTGTATAGACTAGTATAGTTGAATATTTGAACAGACTAATATAGTATAAAGAATAGCAAGGTGATATCTGCTGTGGAGTAAATTATTTTATAACAAACCTTTTAAAAACAAATTCATATATCAGATAATAATAATTAACATTAGTGAATCTATAAGAATTTATTGGGTACTTAATATGCATCAGACTCTATAGAAAGAACAGGATCAGAAGGCAAGGGAAAAGGAGATATTAGAAAGTTTTATATTCTCTAGAAACCATGTCTAAAGATCTTGCCTTTGGCAACTATTAGCTCAGGCTGCTGCCACAGCATCTTGGGTGCCAGCTATTGCCCTGCTCCAGAGACCTAAAAGTTCCATCATCAGAACCTTGACTGGTGCTGGGAAGTGACCTGGGGATACTGGCCACTAATGCAACTCCATGAGGGCTGAGTTCTGACTGTCTTACTCACCTCTGTAGCTCTGATACCTAGCATAATATTTGGGACAAAATGGGGGCTCAATAAATGTTTGCTAAGTGAATTAAATAAATACATAGTCATAAAATGTGCTGCTTCCATCAAAATAGGTTATATTATATAATAGAAGTAAATTTACTGACATGAGGATAAATTTGCTATTATTATTAATGAAAAATTATTAAACAGTAAATATACTACCTTCTTTCTGTAAGAAAAAAAAATACTTAAGCACAGAGAAGCATACACACACACGTATATCTAAAGAAAAACACTTAGGTGGATAGACAAAATACTGGCAGTAATTATCTCTGGGTGGTGAGATTTAAGATATCTTTAAATCTCATTCCATTATCCTTATCTTCTTAATTTATATAATAACCGTGTATGGCTTCTAGTGAAATTTTATGCTATTGAAGGAAAAAATCCTTCTCTCCCTTATCAATGTCACACATTTCATTAGACCTGCGTGTCTGGAAATGGGGAGTCTACATCTTTACAGACTCGTGAAGCATCGCTGCAGATTCCCCTGGAACTCAGTAAAGAGGGGCAAGACAGTGGCTCTGTTCAGTAGCGAGCAAACAGTTCCCAGCCTTTGAGTTATAGTTAGATTTTCACATCTGTATAGGAGCGAGTGCTGGGCATTCATAGTTTTAGGTTCTTGTTCAGGATGAGACTCCAGTAACTAATTACAGAGTTTTGAGACGCAAATTATTTTTGCTTTCTATTTACTATTGGCCTCATGAGAGTAGCCACTTAGCAGACTGGTGGAGCGTAGGATGCAGATGAGGTTTCAGGCTAACTGGTTATGTGAGCCTGGACATGCTTTTCCACATCTCTGGCCTTACTTCTTCACTGGTATGAGTGGGATGGCAGCAGGTGGTTGCCAATGTTTTCTGTAATAAATGTATTGTGATTTTATTTCTACTGTGATGTCCCCTTGAGGTATGAGTTCTTTAAACAAACAAAGAAACAAACAAGAAGAATGGATGGTTTTTGAAGACCCGTGACTGTTTTCACCCAAAGTCATTGCCTCTCCAGAATCAGGAAGGTGTTCCTACCTTGGGACAGGTGTCTTGCACTTCTACCCTGGTCTCAGCCAGAGGTCCAGGGTTCTGACATGAACATTCTTGACATGAAAAGATGCCCCACATGAATTGTTATGAGAGAAAAAACATGTAAAGGAAATGTTAACAGAGATTTATTTTGGAAGGTGGTATGATAAGAGATACTTAGATTGAGGGAATAATTGAATGATGACTTCCTGGAATTCAAAGACCTCTATTCTGTTTACAGTAACTGTGTGTGATCTGCTCATGTTGACCTCAGGTATGACGGGGTAAAATGGATATTGTACAACTTCCCATAAGAATATTTTTATTGTTTTTCTATTACGGTTGTCCTATTATTCCCCCATTTCTCTCCCCTACCTGCCGCCCACTCTCCCATAGTCACTTCCCATCCTGTTGTCCCCCCATGGAATTTTTTGTGAGCAGTGGATAAGCTCACATAGATAAAGCACTTAGCACAGTAAGTGGTGCTACGGGCACTGTATCCTGTAGTGTGGCTTGCATGCCTTCTTCCCACTCTCCACATAGACCCTTCCATTCCTGTCTCTGTGGTCTTCTGCTCAGACTTTCAAACTTGCCTATTATTTCCCTATATCTAATACCTTCCTCTTCTGCATGCAATTTCTCTTCCAGAGACAGAATTGCATGTAAAGGCCAGTGGGATCCAAATGGTTAACCCAGAGCAGAAAGTACACAGTGTCAATATTTAGAATGGCACTATTTGACAAACGGTGGCTTTTCCCTCTTCAGAGTAATTACTCTGTGTTTGGATTCTTGGTTTTCATAAAAGAAACTTGGCTTGCTATCTATTACCTATACCAAATGAACCTAAGCTTGTGTAAATGTTGAATAATGAATTAAAATGAAATTGCTGCCTGTGACAGGCTTTCTAGGACCCAGTGTGGTTTGGGAGGCAACAGTCCCTTACATCAGCGTCTATGAAGGAGAACATCAGAGTTGCCGCACAGCAAGTCAGCAAGTCTCATCACAGCTCCATTTGGCTGAAAGACGGAGACAGTCCTAGAGATAAGCAGAGACTATTCCTTTATGAGCTGCCCCTTCCTGCTCCCAATCTTGTCCTCAAGTACCAGAAGCTCTCACGAGGACAATGTCCTTAGAGTTGCTCTCAGACCTGTGCGGCATAGCCACTGAATGTTGACAGCACAGACTGCAAATGGTTACATCTCTCAGGACACGGTCAAGGTTACTTTTTGGGATTTAGCTTTCAAACATGCACGTGGGATGGGATAGGTAAAAGCCACTTTAGCCAACATCAAACAGAGGCATATAAAGTCCCAGTATCCTTAAATTTGGTCTATTCTGTAAGATCCATCCAATCGCCATTGCAGATCACTAAAGGGAGGAAAAATGGCACACAATATTAATCCAAGTGAATGTGATGTTAGTGCTTAGGCAAACAGAGAGGGAGGAAGGAGATGATGAGCACAGGGGCCTTCAGAAGAAATATCAAGTGAAGGCATCGGGACAATTTACTGTCTGTGTGGCACAGTGTGCATTCAGTCTAGTTGGAATCAAGAGAAAGCTTGGTGCTAATATGTAGACAGATATTCCTTAATGAATTAATCAAGTTTTTTCTTCGAAAAAAGATCTTGGCTGAAAAGAGAGTTAATGTGTTTCTTTTTTACCTCAGCCCCGCCTCTGAGCCAAAGCCTCAAGGCCTTCCAGCTTCTGACAAAGCAGCTGGGTCAGGAACTGAGTTCTAAATTATTCCAGGTCGGAGGTTTTTGTTTGTCAGTCAGTTGGTTGGCTTGCCTTGGTATTTTGTGTGTATTTATAATGATGACCTTCATTATGGGCCTAATATTTTCCCTTCTCTTCACTTACTTTAAACTCACCCCTCTTTCAAGGCCCACCTAAGGCTCTTTCTCCTTCTTCTCCCTCCAAAGGCTTTCCTACAGAGCCCGAGCTCACTGGGATCCTCAGCCCCAGCTCCTTCTCCCAATTCCCTGTTTTTACTGATTATGCTGATATTCTCAACTTTCCCTCAGCAATGGACTCTTTACAAAACATTGAAATCTTATTCATAAGCCTGATTGGAAAAAAAGGAAGCGGAGCTCTGGGACATTGCAGACCCCCACACTCAGCTCCCTCTCATCTCCAAAAGAACCCCTGGGACACGTGGGGCACACATTTTAGGAGGCAACTGATCTGTGCCACTTGTATTGTTGTCTCAATATGTTGTTCCCATATACCTATCTTTCTGAGTAAATGAAAGCCTCCTGAAGAAGGAGAAACTGATTCCTATGGCTACCACATCAGTCAAATCCCAAAGTGGGGCTCATGTACTTCTGGGCACAAGAGGGCAGAATATTTAAAGACCAACCACGAAAAACCTAGAATGATGATCATTTTATACTTTTGTGCATCTTCTCAGGATTCATATCATAGTCCCTTCCACATAAAAAAAAAATGTTTAATCAATTCCATACATGCTGATTTATTGACTGTTCTATGGAGTTAAGTAGATCGTTTTAATCTTGTTGGCTGAAATACATTTATTTAAATTGTATAAATTGACTCTACTCTTTATTATAGCATATTGTCAGTGAATAATGTTTTAAAAATTTAGAAATAGCAGGAATAAGAGCAACCTACATGCAGACACCAAAATAGCTTCCATCGATTTACAGGTGGTGGTGCTTCAGTAGAATTAAATATGTTGCCAGAAATAATGTACTGTACACATTTAAATTCAGAGAGGGACTTTTTGTTTGGATATTCTCCTTCTTTAAAGCATTTAAAAGTTTCTCTCACTGCCTAAATTAAATCCAATAAGACAGGTAATCATAATGTAAACACTGCTGAAAATTCTGATGAATATATGAATTGGTATTTTAGTTACAAATGGAAAGTTTGGTCACATAGAAAACTGTGGCTTTTCCAAAGCTTAGGAGGACAACCAGAATGCTCCTGCAGTACTTTATCTGTTAGGTTATTTATCAAATATTTATTGATCAACTTATGACTGCTAAACACACGTGAGCATGGTGTAACATAATAAATGCATTCCTAAAGAACCTCATTTTCTGTAAAACTATGCTCAAAAAATGCAACTGGACCTGAGAGTGAAATAAGTTTGTAATGAACTACTCAAAACCTAGATAATCTTGGAACAAGAGCACTAACAGAAACAACAAAGAAACAATAACTATTCTTTAAAAACAAAACAAGTATAGTTAAAAAGACACCTCAAATTTCTAAAAGATAATAACTACAGTAAGTATTTATTCAATAAGTTGTTTCAAAAAGGTGATGGCTGCGTGGAAGCAGTGGGCACGAGGTGTACTGTAGGGCAGAGACCGCTGAGCTGCAGAGGCAGGACCAAGGCTACAAGGGGTGGTACCACAAGCACTCCCAGGACCACAGGAAGGCAGAGTCGAAAAGAAGAGTGACGTGACTTGAGTTTAGGGTGCCTCCCAAACATACCTTGGGATCAAGGATTTTGGTGCAAGTAGTTTATAGGGAGGTGCTCCCTGGAAGAACAGTGAGGGAGTGGAACAGTGAGACAGGGGAAGGAGGCAAGTTGCTTCCCTTTATCAACTGGACCCAATGAGCAGATTTACTACTATGGGCCACTGGGTCTCAGCCCCTTGTGAGACCCTGACAGGTTGCAGATCACTCCTGGGGCATCAATTTCTTGGCACTTTTCGAGTTACGTAGTAGGCCAAACAATTTCTCCTATAGGCCTCTGTTAGAGACAAGCAGAAAGTGACCAATGGGTTCTGAAACTGTCTGCAAGGGATCCAGTAGAAGTGGGTGAGTGGAGGAGAGCCAGGCAGCATCTGCCAGTGGGTAAATGTGGATTGTGCACAGTGAGGAGAAAGGGCATTGGGTTACTACTGTAATCTTTTGTGACTTGCTAGTTTCTGTATTAGTTTGCATCGGCTGCTGTTTCATGGAACAAAACAGTGAAGTTTTGGAATGAACTGCCTATGAACCAATATGATTTCCACATTAGGTAGATATCTAATCTCTCTTTATGATTTGCATCACAGAAACCATGTATTATGGAAAAGCAGATGGTACTGGGGATACCATCTTTGAATAAAATACTTAGCAGTCCCTATCTAGGGGGACAAACCAGAGTTCACAGTTCAGCACGGTGAGTGCTATGACAGAAGATGGTACAAAGTGCTATGCATCCCCAAGGTAGTGTTCCTGTCCAGCCTTGGGGGATCTGGGAAAAGACATTTGAACTAAGTCTTGAAGGACAAGTCACAGGGGGATGGGTCGAAGAGAAGAGAAGCTTAGGGAAATGAGTATGTGAGGGTACAGGGTGAATTCCCAATATCTGTGAAGCCATTGCCCCCACTCCCATACAGGTCACTAAAGACCCCAAACTTTCAGAGTTTAGCTTAAGGAAATGGGGAACATTAGGACTCCAGAAGTTTAGGTCCCCAGAGACAAATGTTAAACCCTATGATGGTAAGTGCTCAAATCGATCCCTGCTGGTGCAAAGCCTGCCTGGCTGCTAGTCTTGGATAAATAATAAATACCAGTCCCTTCTTTCCCTGGGATCAGCGTCCTGCCTTGACCTTGCTTATCAGATCAGGTAGGAAGCTGAGGTCCTCCTTACCACATGTGGTCATTGCATTTCCCATGGCATTTTCACAAGAGGCCCGGGCTGCTTCCCTGGCTGTTGTCCAGGTAGGTAATTATCTTGCCTCCTGTTCTAACTCCCTTGCGGTTTCGGTTGTAGGAGAGAGCTTCCTTCGCTCCTACATGATTGGCTGCTGCGTTGAAAGGTTTCATTCTGGAAATCTGTTACCTTCTGCCCTGGAGTTTGGCTGGCTTTCAGGGGTAGGAGAGGATGTTTGAGGACAACTTGGCCAGGTCTATACTTACTTACTAAAAGAAGCAGAGAATTGGGACTGATTTTCTGATAAAATGAGCATCAAACGTAATTTTTTTTTTTTTTTTTGCTATATGACCTCATTGTTTAAAACTAGGAAAACTTGGATTGTTCAGGGGAAAGAAAAGTTCCTGATTTTAAATGACTGACCTAAAATTTCTATTCCTTAGCCTTACCACAAGAGCATACTGGCAAATTGCCCGATATTTATGACGGGCAAAGTTTTGAAGATGACACACCTGAGGACAGGATACGTGAGTTGAGATGTCCTGGAAAATCTGTCTGTCTGTGCATCTATCATTTAACATCATTGCATCCACAGCTTTTTACCTCCTTCTATATGCATCACTCAAGTACAACCATTAGCATACAATCCATAGTAATGATGTTCCTGGCAGTCCCATTAGTCAACCATAGCTCTGGAGTCCCCACTGTTAGATGGCCATGTGACTTTAAAGATAAGAAAATCTATAATGATAATACCTTCCCTCTGCCCTCTGTTCACATCTGAGTTGTAATGCAGCATAATAGGACCAGCTCCGAAAACAGACCTGGATTTAAATTCTGGCACCGCTATCTTTGTGACTCTGAGTAAGTTATTTAATCTTCCTAATCCACAGACTCTTTATCTATAAAATGGGGATAATAACATTGGTACCTAACCTACAGGGTAATAAATTACACAAGATGATGCAATTAAAGTGCTTAGCAGTGTCTGGTGCATAATCGGCTCAATAAATGTTCATAATCATTACTATAATACAAATCACCAGCTATATATACAAAAATGCCTGAACTGCTAAGTGAGGACTCTGGTCCTGCTCTCCTGTCTGCCCCCAGTAGCTCTCAGAAGAACTGGTGCTCTGTAGAAGAACTGGTGCTCTGTAGCAATGGGATGACGGTTAAGAACACTGTCTTTGCGGTCAGACAAACCTAGGACGGAACCCCAGTTCTGAGAATGGTTAGCTCTGTAACACTAGACAAGTTAAATAATCTCTCTGAGGCTTGGTTTTCTCCTGGTAAAATAGGATAGTTGTAGGTTAAAATGTAGTAATCATTTATAGAGTCACATAGAACCTGCCTCATAGAAAGCACCAAATAAATGTTTGTATATTTTATGTTTGTATATTTTAAGTATCATTACAAAAATAATTTAAATTAATATTAGGAATATGAGAAAAAATGTCCACTGGAGGGGTCTAATAGTAATAGCCATAGTAATAGTCATTAGTATTGAATATAATGAATATAAAAGATTTGATTATTTGACCACAGAAGTCACTCAAAACGCAGCTACTTTTACCTTCATTAGCCTAAAAAATATCTGTTATTTAATATTTACCAAAGGTCCAACTGAAAGGAGTACTATCCATGGAGGTCACATGAAGGGTAGTCCCTCCATATCAACAGGGGCCATAGCTGGGCCCTCCTACTGCAGAAGCAGACTTGTACCTATTTAATCTTTGGCATTATGCTACTCACTTGTGTTGGCGAACACAGCCATTATCATCTGCACGAAACTCACAAATGGGCTTTAGAAAGGATGTTGTTGAAATCAATGTCACTCCTTCAAAGAGTATTCCTATTTGAGGACTCATAGGAAAAAAAATCCCTTATGCTTCAGTTCCTTAAAAAGTTAGAAATTTTTGCATTACCTTTAATGACTTTATTGAAATGTATAGCATGACTCATTGGTATTAACCTGGTTTCTCTATTTTCTTTTCATTTGCTTTCCCTTTCAGTTTATCTTATCAAGTTTTTGCATTACAGATAGGAAAGCTGCCTCAAATCCTTGTGGGAACAGTGTTGGAATAAATTAATATATTAAATGAAATATTTTTGCAATACCAACTTTATGCTCCACAGTGTTTGAAATATTGTTCGGCTTGAGTCAATGTATGTATGACCAGAAGGAAGCCTAAATTTGCAATGTTTCCTCTCTATACTGCAAGTTCTTACCAGAGCATTTTGACATAAAGAAACTTGTGTTAACTGAGTTTTTAAAATATTATGTAATTAGAATAGTAATATAACCATGATAATGATAATATATATAACAACTTTTGAACTGCTATCATGTGTGAGACTCTACGCAGAGCACTTTACATGAATATTTAATTTAATCCTTCACAATTATCCTAGAGTTAAATACTTTCCAGATATACTTAATCTCATAATAAGTTTACTTTGAAGCAGCCACTGACCTATTTTACAGATGACAAAACCGAGGCTCCGAGAAGTTATCTGCACATGCTTATAGGGCTAATAAGTGACAGATTGGCTGAACCCAGAACTTGCACTATGGCTCTCCAAACTACATTCACATTTTTGTTGCTAATTTAGTTTCAGCAAAATGACATCATCTGTCATAATTATTCAGAGAAAGAACATTGTGGCATGCTGTGAACTTAATTTTGGTCATGGTTTTGTTTTATTTAATTTATAACTTTTTATAAGAAATAAAACTAAAGGATCTGTAACTTTTTATATTTTTCAATTTTAAGTATTATCATAAAATTAATTTAACATTAGGGATATGAGAGAACTTTTTTCCATAGGGGTTAATATGTTTCTCAGGTTTGGGAAGTATTGATACAGATAAGCTTTTATTTCTTATTGTTTTATTTTAAATGTATACAATTTATAACAATTGAGAGGAAAAAGAGATCCCACTGAGATGCACTGGCAAAGGTGGGATTTTGACTAGCTTTGCAAGAGACTGAGAATTCAGAATGAGAGTAACATCTGGCTGCAACACCCCTAATTCAGGTGATTCTAGATTGATTTGGCTCACCTGGATGGCTGGGCATCCTTCATCCCACATTGTTCCAAGTGAAGCTATTCAAAAGCTGAGAACTTGGTCAAAAATGGTATACTTTCCAAACAGAGGAGGACCCGTCTTCAGTTTGAAAACCAGATTCCGTTAAATGGGAGGTGGGAGAACTCTCCTGTGCTAGAGGAGCCTCGGGCGCACAAGGGATGAGTAGAGCACACTGAGCCACTGTATCAACTAGGCTGTCAGATCAAGGTCCCACCATAGCAGTTCATGTCTAAGAGATGAACCAGAGTCAGAGGCAAAACCAGAACCACAGAGAGGATGGTTCTGAACGCAGAGTAAGGAGTTTAGATGCTGAGAAATGGGAAGGCATTGCATGTCTTTTAGTAAAAGATTGGTATAAAATACAATAGACGATGTTTTCATAACAAGGCAAAGGAAGACTAGAAGGCAAAGCTTGTTGGACTGAAGAGCATTGACTGGGTTAACCAGAGTAGAGCTTAAACAAGTGGAGTGAGGAAGGAGTTGAATAACCCTCTGTCACTCCCCAGGTAACGGGGATTCTGACATCCCCATCAAGAAGTAGCATACAGGCACTGATGAACTCAGACTAGGTATGGCTAGAGCCTATGCTTCTCTGACAGCTTCCATATTTTGGTCAGATCTATAAATATAATGGAGAGATCTTAATATTGCCTCCTTGTCCTGCAGGCAAAGCCTGTGCCTACAGTACCCCACTGGGATCAAAAACCACATTGAGATTTCACAAGTACATTTTTGACAATGCTGGGCAATAGCTCATTCTGAAAGACTCTGCCCAGGGTAGCTATTGCAATCAACTCTCTCACTTTGGGTTCTGAAGGTCTCATGCAGGGAATTCAATTTATATTGTCCAAATAGGTGAAAGACGAAGTACACTTATCCAACTCCTGGGGTCGGTAGCAGTCACCATGTTTACCCTCACTCTTTTCTGGTTTCTGAGGGCAAATGAATTAAAATTCATATGTTAGAATTAAAAACCATTAACAGCAAATATCAGAGAAAACAAGCAATTAGTTAATGTATTATTTAAAGCTTTACTACACTTCAGCGTTCAAGAGCAATCATTCATTCTAAGATTTTTTAATCCATTATTAAAAGCTTAAGTGTCTACCAATAACTGAAAATATGTTTGGATTTGCTTGAATTCTACTCTAGGGAGCAATATCCTGACAATATTTCCTGACCTAATACCTCAGATTATGACATGAGGTCTAAAGCTAAATGTATTAACTTTTACACAAATAAAACACAAGCCTATAAATTGTGCTATGGATTCTTTGCTGTACATCGATCCAACCATAATTTCTAAGCATCTGTTCTGTTCAGGGCACTAGGCTCAAAGCTATAGCGTAGCTGAAATGTAGTTATTAACCTCCAGAAATTTCAACTCTTCTCTTCTATGGTAGATAACTCATAATTAATAATGACAATAATTGTAAAAATTATCTGCCTATAGATATTTCTAAAAAATGTAAGGACTTTCACTTATGTAATTTAATCTTCCATTTAATATTCAAGGGAATTCTTTGAAATAGGAGGCAGATGGAAATGCTAGTAGTCACATTATATGAGGGCAAAAATCTTATCCCAGAGAGCTTCAATAACTTACTCAAAGTCACAAAGTTAATGATAGAACTAGCACTAAGACATGAATTTCCTGACACATAATTAAGTACTCTGTCTACCTACACAATAGATTTTTACTTATATCACACTACCTCCTCTATACTGCAGTAGAAGTGCTCTAATAATAAGTGGATTTATATATAAGGATCTTCCATGCTAGAGTAGAAGTTTATGTAAATTTAAAATATTGACTGGCTTTACAGAGCAAATTTAGATGGGAACATTGAGCTAACCCTGGATGCCATCATTCTACTCCAAACATGATACATTATAAACAGAGTGTTCAGAAAATGTTTTAAAATGTAATTAAGTATGAAAGAAAGAAATGAAAATTTCAAGAAGCCATAAATGAGAAGGATACTCAAAACTAAAGCCAAGGGAAGCTGATGAGAAGGAGGCCCTGGGTTATCAGTATGTGTCAGATGCTGTGAGGCAGGGCAGGTGATGCCTGATGAGAAGGAGCCTGGTACTCAGGCAGCTGGTGCTGGGCAAGTTACTGGCTATTTTCACAAGAAACTCAGATCAGTAGCCTGAGAAGTAGCCTGGTGGTATCCAACTCATCCTTGGTTGTGAATAAAATAATAATACATTTGCCAAAAAATGAAAGTGATTGGTGACAAATGCTCTGGGCCAAGTTCATGTTACTTAGCAGCCACAGAAAGCTAACTTTAAAATTGGTTGAGGGGCTCTCTTCCTGGAAATCAATATTAAAATGTTGTAGTGCCAAAATTTTAAGGGTTGCTAAAAGAATAAAGAACATGAATATTTACAACCAGTAAAAGAAAAAATGGGGAAGAAAAAAAATTCTCCAAAACCTTTAATTAGAAGAATAGGAAAGAGACAAAAAGAAAAAAGGGTTAAGTAAATAACAAATAATAACATAGCATAAATATGTCCAAATACATGAGTTATAACTATAATTGGTCTAAGTTAAGTGGTTAAACATAGACATTATCAGAATTGTTAGAAAAAATAAAAACTGAGTACATTTAAAACTTAAGTTGAAAATAAAAAATAAATATAAACACATAGATATATGATATAAATATTTTATTATAAACCAATTTTAAGTGGTTCAAAATTGGAAAATCTAGGGGGTGCTGCTAGAAGCAAATGTTAAACTGCTGGATGAAATCACCTCCACAATCCAGGACACTACTGAGAAACTACCATGGAAGACCACTCTTGAAAATAAGCTAGTAGTAAAATGATATGAAGCACATCAGGAAATCCACCTCCATAAGAGAGTGTCAGCAAACACAGCAAGTGAGAGAACTTCCAGTTGAGAAACTAAAGAAAACAGAGCAGTTTCCAAAGGACTTCAAAATAAATATGTTAAAAAGTGTTCAAAGAGATAAATGAATCAACTGAATTTATAATGTCTGAAGACATTATAAAAACAGAATAAATGGACTTGAAAATAAGCATATATTCTAGAAATGTAAAATACTGCTATCATAATTGTAAAATTCAACAGAACATGTCACAGTATACCAAAGCAAGAATTAATAAGTGGAAGATGAGTTTAAGAATGCAACTTGGAGGATCTCAAAAAATATATGATAAGACAAGGTCAATGAGAAGTATAAAGAATGAATAAAAAGTTTCAATGCGAGAAAGAGAGAGACAGAGAGATCAGACATAAAAAAAGAAACCTTAAAAACCACCAGATGAGATAAAACAGATAACCTATGAGGAAAAACAATCAGGTTGACAATGGACTTATTAGCCAGAAGGTAATCTGGAAGAAAATTAAAAAGTGACTTCAAACTTCAAGGGAAAAATATAACAGCCAATTCAGGAAACTACACAAGATGAAGGTGTAGGTAGACATGCTTCATCTCCTCACACAACCATAAGAAGGATCACAACTAACCTCAAAACAAGAAACAACCAGAACTGACAGAAAATCAAACTGTAAGCAAGTCCAACAACCTAGGATTTAAAGAAGAAATATTCATCCAGATGAGTAGAAAAGGCAGAGATGGGGAGCTGTGGCAGAGAGGATGCAGTGTGGCAGCAGCAAGGTGGTGGTGGCAAGGCAGCAGCAGCAGCTGGTGAAACAGGCAGTCACACATTCATGTGTTGTAGATAAAAATTGGGAGGGACACCTGGGGAGCAATCCCAGCCCCAAGCCAGACAGAGCAGCCCAGGGTTCTAGCACCAGGAAAATAAAGCCTCATAGCTTCTAGCTGAGAAAACCAGTGGGGGTGGGACAGTAGAATAAACTGCCCATCTCATAGGAGAGTCCATTTAGAAGGCCTCCATGGTCCTAGAATGCACACAGACCCACCCATTCTGGGAACCACCACCAGGGCAACAGCTAGAGAGGTGCCAGTCACATACAGGAAGTGGGAGAAGTGAATGGAAATGGCGTGAGTGCTCAGTAAATGGCACTGTTCCCTCTCTAACCCCTCCCCCACATACAGCACCACAAAGTGGTGAAATGATCCCCCCACCCTGGCAAATACCTAAGGCTTTGCTCCTTACAACATAACAGGCGCATCAAGACAGGGAGTCAAAGCAGCTTTGACACAAGGAGGCTGCCAAATTGAGGAGACTATATATATATATATATATATAAACTTCAGATAGCTAACTTATCAAATGCAGAGTTCAAAACACTGGTGATAAGGATGCTCACTGGGTACAACAAATTCATAAGGGAAGAAATGAAGGTTACACTAAGTTAAGTAAAGAAATATTCACAGGGAGCCAATAGTAAAGGGAAGGAACCAGGGAGCAAATCAATGAATTGGAACATAAGAAAGAAATAAACAGTCGACCAGTAAAAAATAAAGAAACAAGAATTCAAAAAATTGAGGAAAGAATAAGAAGACTGTGTGACATGTTCAAAAGTGCTCACCTCCAAATCATACAGAAGCCAGAAGGAGAAGAGGAGGAGCAAGAAATTAAAAACTTATTTGAAAAAATAATTGAAGAAAACATCCCTAATTTGTTGAAGGAAATAGGCATACAAGTCCAGGAAGCACAGAGAGTCCCAAACAAGCTAGACCCAAAGAGGACCACACCAAGACACATCATAATTATAACGCAAAAGGTTAAAGATAAAGAGAGAATCTAAAAGCAGCAAGAGAAAAGCAGAGAGTTACCTCACTGTATCGCGGGATTTTTAAAAATATTATATTTAATTTTTTATCGTGGATTTTTTGCTATATCACTGGATTTTGCAGTGCTGTATACATATGTTGTTAAAGTTACGTAGGTTTAAGAGTGTAGAATATGTTTAAGAACATAAGTAGTGTTTATAAAAGTGTGGAAAAGGTTCATAGGGAGTGGGAAAGGTTAATAAGGGACTGGGAACAGTTTATAAGTGTATGGGAAAGGTTTATAAAGCCTTAAAAAATATATATAAATACTAAAATAAATGTAAGGTTCCTACTTCGCGGATTTTCACCTATGGGGGCGGGGGTGTTCTAGAATGTAATACCCGCAATAATTGAGGGAATACTGTATTCAAAGGCTGAAAAGCAAGGACCTACAACCAAGATTATTCAATTCAGCAAAGCTATCATTTAGAATGGAAGGGCAGATAAAGTGCTTCCCAGACAAGCTAAAGCTAAAGGAGTTCATTATCACCAAGCCCTTATTATGAAATGTTAAAGGGACTTACTTAAGAAAAAGAAGATCAAAACTTTCATTGTCGTTGTCGGCAGCCGTCCGTCTCGAGAGACGATGGTGTAGCTTCTTAAGAGTCTATCTGCACCGCTGAGAATGGCTGTGCAGTCCGACTCGGGAGTGACACGGTATCTGTCTCCTCCCGTGTTGAATCGACATCTTGCGATGACGCTGGAGTGTCCTCTCCAGTGAAGCTGAAGCTACAGAGTCTGGGCAGGGTGATATGGAGGGTCTGCTGTTGCCCATGCAGCAGACCCCCCTCTCTTCGCAGCTGAAGGGTCCAAGGGAAAGACGGAGTCAATACAGCTTGGCTTCAGGTGCGCCGCAGGAGTTGCCGGTGTTGACTACAACATCGAACCGCCTTAGGGACTCAGGCTCCGGATTTTCTGTCGGGGTTTACTCCCTTAGCCTTTCCCCTGAAGAGGTATGCCGCAAGGCAGCGGAGGTTTTTTGGAGTCAGAGTTTTCCTTCTCTGATGTGCCCTGACTGGAGGATCGAACCAGCGACACTTAGCTCGCAGGCCGACACTCAATCCACTGAGCCAAACCAGCCAGAGATCAAAACTATGAACATTAAAATGACAACAAACTCAGAACTATCAACAATGGAATCTAAAAAACAAAAACAAACTAAGCAAACAACTAAAACAGGAACAGAATCATAGATAAGGAGATTATATGGAGCATTATCAGCTAGGAGGGGGAAGGCAGAGAATAGGGGAAAAGGTACAGGGATTAAGAAGTATAATTGGTAGGTACAAAATAGACAGGGGGATGTTAAGAATAGAAGCCCAAGAATTTATATGCATGACCCATGGACATGTATTAAGGGAGGGGTATTGCTGGAAGGAAGGGGGGTAACAAGCGAAGGGGGGCAAAGGAAAAAAATTGGGACAAGTGTAATAGCATAATCAATAACATATACTTTAAAAAAGAATGAGGGTGAAATGAAGATATTTTAGGACATACAAAAAGAGTTTATTACTCACTGAAAACTTTCTAATAAAAAAACATATTCTAGAGAAGGAAGAAATATAACCCAAGTGGGGATGATGAAAAAGAGATTAGTAAACATGTCCATAAAGAAAAATGAGCCCTGGCTGCTGTGACTCAGTGGATTGATTTTTGGTCTGCAAGCCAAGTGTCGCTGGTTCGATTCCCAGTCAGGGCACATTACTAGGTTGCATGTCAGGCCCCCTATTGGGGGTGCAAGTGAGAGGCAACCACACAGTGATGTTTCTCTCCCTTTCTCCTTTCCCCTCTCTCTAAAAATAAAATAAATAAACAAACAGATAAATAATTAATTAAAAAAAAGAAAGAAAAAAATAAGGGTTGACAGTGAAGAAAAAAAAATCCCCAATGTAAAATTTTAAAATTGGCTTTCTAAAACATGATTTATTTTGTTAGTGGGGAATAGTATACACAGGATTAGAAAATTCTATTTTCCTTGTGTTGTTTGGGTAAACAAAGATGATTAACTTTAGACTTTGTTATAAAAATTCAAAGTTAGATATGGATTTTGAAAAATTCAAGGGTAACCTCATAAATAATAAAAAATTATCACTTGCAAACTACAAAATAGCTGTAAGGTAATTAAGAAACAATTCAACAGAAGTCAAGAAATTAATAAAGAAAAAGGGGAAGTAGGAAAAGAAGGGGAGGAGAGGAAGGAGATGCAGCAGCAGCAAATACAAAACCTAGTAAATAGAAAATTCACATAAAATGGTAGGAATTAATCCAAATATGTTAATGACATATACTGTGATAGTCAATTTTATTTCTCAACTCGACAGGGCTATAGTTCCAGTTACTCAAACACTAATCTAGATGTTGCTGTGAAGGTATTTTGTAGATGTGATTAAAATTCATCCTCAACTGACTTTAAGTAAGGGAAATTAGCTGAGGTTATCTCTGAGGGTCTAAATCAGTCAGTTCAAAGGTCTTAAAAGCAAAGCTGAGGCTTCCCAGAAGAGGAAATCTGGTCTGCCGGCAGTGGCTTCAAGCCCATTCCTGAGAGTTTCAGCCTGCCCTTCTGATGGCCTGCCTTATGATTTTAGCATCATCTAGACAGCCCCTAAATTATGTGATCCAGTTCTTGGAACCCTCCTGCTGGTTCTGTTTCTCCAACTGAACCGTGACCGATACACTGCATAAACAGACTAAACTCACACCTTCATGTACACAATTCCCAAATTGCATTGAAAACAAATAAAAATGTTCTTTATGAGAAATGTACCTAAAACAAAGGTGGTTGAAAATTAAGAAATCAAGAGAATGTGCACCAAAAGAAAGCAGTGACAGGAATAGAGTATGTTACATGATGACAGGAGTGCCTCTGATGAGCAGTGACATTGTTACAGAAACAGGGGAGTCCAAAAATCCCCAGAGTTTTCGGCTGGGGGATGGGGAGAGAAACATGGTGGCTAGTGTCTTTCTTATGCAAAATGGCTTTAATGCATCCAAAGCCTCAGGTAGATGGGAGGAGTCTTGAACCAGGGGACGTTTGGAAAAAGCACACAGAGCCTACGTAAGGTTCTGTGAATGGTCAGAACTGTTTGCAACGCCCACTGTGGCAGAGGACGCGTCAGGGATATATAAGCAGCTGCGGACATTTTAGCTCTGGCTCTCTCTCTCTCTCTCTCTCTCTGCCCCCTCCATGCGGCTTGGTGAAGGGGCCTTCTCCATGCAGAATAAAGAAGCTAAGTTCTCCATGTGGCTTGGAGAATGGGTCTCCAGGCTGCTTTAAGAGGCTCTCGCCATGCGGTTTTGAGGAGAGGAGATCCATGCGGTTTGCAGGAAGAAGGCAGTTTCCAAGGAGGCTGAGAATCCAGGCGGTTCTGCATTGAGAGCTGGAGGGCACCACAGCACAGAAAGGACCTCCCCGATCAGAAGAGTGATTGGCAGCTGCTGGTAAAGCTGAACTGTGTTTGGAAAGTAGGGAAACGGTTTCTCTAACTTTTCTAAAGCTAGCCTCGTTTGGTAGGGGGGAGGCAAGAATATGTGTTTATGGGTGTTTTAAAGAATATAAGACTTAACAACAGAAATCTGCAAATAACAATCTATATAACTGTTAAATAAACAATTCTTTTTCTTTTCACTAAACTCTGGTATTGAGAGTTATAATTTTGGCAGCGGGCAATTGGGCCCCTAACTAAAGAGCCCGTGGGTTTGTTTTCAATTGGAGCAGCCCAAGGGTTCTGTAACAACATCAGGATCCAGAAGGAGAGTCTCCCATGAAGTTGCCTATGCTTCCAATGAAGTCCCTGACCTTATGAGTCTTTGGTAAACTTGGTGATTTCTTTTAATTTCTAAGCAGAGCACAGACCATTTCTGAGGATAAATCTGTACATTTAGCACACAGAAACCAGGAAATCAATATTACTATGATGTGTGTGCATGGTTCTGTTATTTTATCACATGCGTACCAGTATACCTTGGAGACATTGTTGGTTAGGTGCCAGACTGCCACCACAAAGCAAGTAGAGCAATAAAGCGAGTCACACAAACTTCCTGGTTTCCCAGTGTATCTAAAAGTTATCTTTACACTATACTGTATCCTATTAATAGTGTTCAATAACTTAAAAAAACAATACACATACCTTAATTAAAAACTACTTTTTTGCTAAGAAATGCTATTATCTGAGCTTTCAGCAACTCATAATTTCTTGCTGGTGGAGGGTATTGCCCGGATGGCTGCCAACTGATTAGTGTGGTGGTTGCTGAAGGCTGGGTGGCTGTGGCAATTTCTTAAAATAACACTAAATTTAAGTTTGCCATAGTAATTGACTCTTCATTTCAAGAACTATTTTTCTGTTGCATGTGATGCCATTTGATAGCATTTCCTCCACAGTAGAACTTCTTTCAATATCAAGTCAATCCTTTCAAATTCTGCCACTGCTTTATCAACTAACTTTATGCAATAGTCTATCCTTTGTTATCATTTTGACAATATCCACAGCATCTTCACCAGGAGATTATATCTCAAAAAACCACATTCTTTGCTCATCCATAAGAAATAACTCTTCATCCATTAAAGTTTTATCATGCGATTGCAGAAAGGCAGTCACATCTTCAGACTACAATTCTATTTATAGTTCTCTTGCTCTTTCTACCACATGGGCAGTTACATCCCCCACTGAAGTCTTGAACTCCTCAAAGTCATTCATGAGGGTTGGAATCAACTTTTTCCAAATTCCTGTTAATATTTTAACATCTTCCTATGAATCATGAATGTTCTTAATGGCAAGTAGAATGATGACTTCTTTCCAGGTTTTCAATTTACTTTGCCCAGACCCATCAGAAGAATCACTATCTATGGCAGCTTATTGCCTTATAAAATGTATTTCTTAAATAATAAAACTTGAAAGTTGAAAATACTCCTTGATATATGGGCTGCAGAGTGGATGTTGTGTTAGCAGGCATAAAAACATTAACGTCGTTGTATATCTTCATCAGAGCTCTTGGGTGCATTGTCAATCAGCAGTACTATTTTGAGAGGGATTGTTTTCTCTGAGCAGTAGGTATCAACAGTGGGCTTAAAATATTCAGTAAACTATGTTATAAACAGATGTGCTGTTATCCACTCTTTGTTGTTACATTTATAGAGCACAGGGAGAGTAGATTTAACATAATTTTTAAGGGCTCTAAGATCTTTGAAATGGTAAGTAAGTATAGGCTTAATCTTATAACCTTTCCTTTTAATCCTCATCCAAGGATACTTTTATTGATTTTAGAGAGAGAGGAAGAGAGAGAGAAAGAGAGCGGAACATTAATATGAGAGAGAAATATCTATTGGTTGCCTCCCATATGCGCCTGTACTCGGGATAGAACCTACAACCTAGGTATGTGCCCTGAATGGGGACCAAACCCCCAAACTGTTGGTGTATGGGATGATCTTCCAATCAACTGAGCCACCCGGCTAGGGCTGGCTTCAACTTAAAGTCACCAACTGCATTAGCCCCTAATAAGAAAGTCACCCTGTCCTTTGAAACTGTAAGCCACGCATTGACTTCTCTCTGGCTATGATCGCCCTAGATGGCAACTTCTTCCAATATAAGGCTGTTCCATTTACATTGAAAATCTGTCATTTAGTGTAACTGCTTTCATTAATTGACTTAGCTAGATCTGGATAATTTGCTGCAGTCTCTACATCAACACTTGTACTTTATCTTGCACTTTCATGTTATGGATTCGGTTTCCTTCCTTAAACCTCAGGAATAAACCTCTGCTAGCTTCCAACTTTTCTTATGTAGCTTCGTCACCTCTCTTAAAGAGTTAGGCCCTAGCTCTGGGTTAGGCTTTGGCTTAAGGGAATGTTGTGTTTTGTGTGATCTTCCATCTAGACCACTAAAACTTTCTCCATAGTAGCAATAAGGCTGTTTCACTTTTCTTATCATGTGTATGTTCACTGGAGTAGCACTTTTCATTTTCTTCAAGAACTTACCTAACTGGCCAAGAAGCCTAGCTATTGGCCTGTCTCAGCTTTTAACATGCCTTCCTCACTAAGCTTGATCATTTCTAGCTTTTAATTTAAAGTGAGAGATGTGAAACTATTTCTTTCCCTTAAATACTTAGAAGCTGTTGTAGGATTATTAATTGGCCTCATTTCAATATTGCTGTGTCTAAGGGAATAGGGAGGCCCGAGGAGAGGGGGTGAGACAGGGAAACAGCTGGCCAGAGGAGCACTCAGAACACACACAATTATCAACTAAGTTTGCCATATTAAATGGGTACAGTTTGTGCCACTCCAAACAATTAGAATAGTAACATCAAAGATCACGGGTCTCAGATCACTGTAACAGATATAATTATAATGAAAACGTTTGAAACATTGTGAGAAGTATCAAAATGTGGCACAAAGACACAAAGTGAGCAAATGCTGCTGGGAAAATGTGCCAGTAGACTTGCTCAGCACAGGATTGCTGCAAACCTTTAATTTGTAAAAACAAAACGAAAACAAAACAAAACAAAAAAAACCCAAACTAACCCATATATTCAAAGCATAATAAAGCTAACCACACATAAGATGAAGTCTGCATGTCAATTCTTGTATTCACCACCCCAATCAAAATACAGAACTCTCCCAGCTCCTCAAAAATCTCTCTTGTGCTATCCTTTAGAGTCACACCTGCCCCCTTCTCCTCACCATCTCTAACACCTGACAACCACTAATCCGTTCTCCATCTCAATAATTCTGTCGTTTTTAGAATGTTATATAAATGGAATTATACAGAATGTTACCTTTTTGGATTTGACTTTTACACTTAGCATAACATCCCTGAGATCCCCCCAAGTTGTCGCAAGCATGATTAGTTTATTTTTTTTCATTGCCGAATATTTCATAAACCTATTCAAGTTTTTAAGTTCTAAGAAAAAAACTAGAAATGTGTTAAATAAAAATACTAATTTTTAAAAGACTAAAAAAAGGGTAGAAGCTCTTAGGATTATAATTTTAAAGTTATATTTTACAGTAGTCTGGGATTGCTAATTTCACTATATTGGGCCTTCAACACCCTCCCAGTTTGGGGGAAAAGAGATCATTTATGTCCTTACCAAATCACAAATGGAAGGGTATCATTATCCATCGATGACAGAAGTGTCTGTTAAGTGCCTGCTTTGTCTTCCTGTGCAAGGATGCTGGCAAGCACAGAGAAAGGAACATGATATTGATCTGGCACTTAGCACAGTGCTTGGCACATAGCAGGCCTTCATTTGCTATTAAGTGAATGAATAAATCCTGCTTTAAAAAGGAATTTATAATTTGGTAGCAGAAATAATGTGTGGGTACAAATAAATGTAAGTTAGAAAATGGTATATATCATAAAGAGGGTGGAGATGAAGGCAGCAGAACAGTCCACAGGAGGAAGATTATCCTTCGAGTTATAAGGACAAATGAAGACTTCAAGGAAGTGGTGACTGTTCAGTGTTGAAAAATGACAAGAATTTAGATAAAAATAATTTAGGGAGAAAAACTGCATTCTGAGCACAATAATAATGACATCTGACAATAATTTATGTCTTCCTGTGTGCTGGGCACTCTGCTAAGTATTTTACATACTTGAATCATGTCTTCCTCACAGTGCCCATGTTGTTATCCTCATTACAAACAAAAAGCCTTGCCCAGTGTAACAGCTTGCAATGGGCTGAGTTTGAAAAACTAGGCAGTAAAGCTCCAGAAGTCTCCCTCTAATGGATTAAAGAGTGAGAGGAGAAAGAATCAGGAGACTAGAACAGGGAAAATTTACTGGAGTCTGAAGTGTGTCACTGGGGGCAGGACAAGAAAGATTGATAGGAACAAGGTTCTGAAGAATGAATGCCATGGTGAGTAATTTGAATGTATTTTAGAAAGCCTTTGAAGGTTTTGAGCTTCAGGAATTACTTGATCGGTGCTATTTTGTTTCGTTTTTGTCTTTGTTCAAAGGTACTGCATGGTATTAAGAAAGAACACATAGATACGAGATATGGAAAAACCAGTAATATCAGTATAGATAAAAAGCTAAGAGAGCACCTTTGTGAATGAAGATATGGGGCAATTGAGAGAGGCTCTGAAGATGGACAATTTAGGACCTGGCAACTGGCTGAAATGGATGGGGCTGGTGTGTGTTGGGAGGGCGGGAGACAGAGATGGAAACATCTAAGGTGTCTTGGAGGTTTCTCAACTGCGTACCTAAGCAGATAAGGATGTCTTCAGTAGGAGCTGGAAGAGAAAGATTAAGTTTCAAGGAGAAAAAGAGACTTCAACTTCAGATATTTTGAATAAGGAATACCAGGGGTACTTCTAGGTTTCATGTAAAACCGTGGAAGGACTGAAACCCTGGAAAGAGTCTGGAGGGTCCACACATTAGCTGTTAATGTGGATGAGCTTTATTTGCATAAAATTTAAAAATACCCAGTGTTTAAAGAATTTCTAATCAATAAAGAGATTTCACATTGAATTAACCAAGCACGTCTTTGATGATGAAACTCAAACACTACTGAACCCAGATTTTTCTGTAGTGGTTTTGTGTGTGTGTGTTGTAGTTAAGAACTTATACTTACGATTTATATTAAAAAATGGCACAGACGTGTTTGGACTCAAGGCTTAAAGGAATGGCTGTGGGAATATACACTGGGATGTAGGAAAACCCACAATTATAGTTCATTCTAAACTTGTCTTGATTTCAGTTTATGAACAGGAGATGCAACTATTTTTGTTAGTAGTTGTTGATCGTTTTACCTACCAGCTGATACTTTTCTGAGCAAAGAATTTTGAAAATTTCAGTATTTTACACTTAGCTTCCCTATCTAGTATTAGCTAGGTAAGATCTTAGATTTGAATAGAAAGAGGGACTAGAATTGCCAAAACTGTAATAACAGCAGCAACAACAATAATAATAACATAGGAGCTTCTAAAATGAATAACCTGTTGAGTTTACTTTTAAGCCTTTCAAAAGTTAGATTTGTATCTCTAAAGTTTTGACAGTTCTTATAACAGGTTGCTTGGATTGAAATCTACTTGAGTTAGCTGAGAAAAAAATATGTGTAAAATGAAGTGAACTCCCTTTATATCAGTTATGTCGGGAACAGTCTTTCCTCTTTCCTTAAAATATGCCTTTAAGTATACCAGTACTACAAGAGGGACTCAACTCCAGATCCATACATTTGTTTCAAGCAAGGCCTTGAACTTGTATGTTAAAATTGTGAGTAAGGTGCGTGCATTTTCTGGAAGTTGGTTTACAGTGCTTCATCCCAATCTCAAAGCGGTCCATTAAGATTCAAGAAGCTAAGGCTGCCTCCTGGGATCCCCCTCAGTTCAGGGACTGCAGGACTGGAGGCGTACTCGCTCTTGCCTGATCCTGCAGCTTGGTGTGCTGCGCTGGGAAAAGCTCCAGGTCAGGATCTGTGAGACCTTTATTCTAGTCCGGCTCTGCTCTGAACTTCCACAAGCTTCAAACAAGTCACTGATCCTCATTAGGCTTTAGTTTGTTCATCACTCAAATGCAGTAGGATGCCTAATCTACTTGGATAGACTCAACCAGCTATTATGAGAATAGAATAAGGTAGGCAGTAAATGTGCTTTGAACGTGCAAAAACATCTTAAAGAGGTCAAGCATTGCTTGGTGCCCTTGTGTCGTGTTGGTTCCTTTATATTCTTGCTTCTCTGCTCCTTTCTTTTCTTAGAGGCCACTGGTTCCCTCAATTCTGCATTCTCTGCTCTTTTCCTCATGTGTTTTAGGTGCTGCTTCCTGAAGCAGAGACAGAGGAAAGGAAAAGATGCTGATTAGGCAAGGGTCACTTTAAGAACTTGCTTCTCAGAGGAAAATATTAATGCTTTGCTTCTGTAGAGTGCTTTATAGTTTTCAAAGCTTTTCATATCAACTGACATATTTCATTACAATAGATCAAGGAGGGAGCTTTTACCAAACCCATTTTATCTGATCTGGAAATTAAGGCACGAAGAGATCAGGAGTCCAAGATTTCTCAAATTGTCTAGGGTGCTGCTAGGGCTGGAACTGGGTCCTCTGACACTCGGTTCCAGTCTTTTCCCACCCCTTTTTTGGGTCTCATCTTAGGTGAGAGATACATAATCAATCACGATACTATTATTTAGTCACATAGTGAGAAGGAACTCATCAGCAAAGAACAAAACATCCCAATTACTTGTACAATAATCCAAGAAAAATTGTCTTCTGTAGTGCTTGTTTTTAGATGGGGTTTGACCTTGCAGTTAAGTCTTTCTCTTGCTGCTGACTCTGCTTACTCTGCTCACTCACTTGATTCATCTGGGCCCCAGCAGGCCCTGTTTGGGGTAAGGCCCAGCTGGGAGTGCTCAATACACTCCCCTGTCAAGCTGACGAAAAGAGCTACACTTGCAGAATCAAAAAACTTCCAAGAGGACTCTGGCCAGAAGTCAGTTTGCATTTCTGAGAGCGGCACTTGATGTGGACCGTGACATAACATGCCTGTTGCTAATTGCTTCACAAATGCTGCTACCTGTCTTCTTACCCTTGCCCATAGTCATGACTCCTCTAAACCATATGCTGCTTATTTCAAACATTCATTCAACCTGCAAGTGTCTCACATACATTTAGTGAGCGCCTACCATGTGCCAAGTGCTCTAGGGAATAAGAAAATGAGAGTTGACAGGGCCTGCTTGAAACATACCCTGCAGGCGATAGCAACGACAGGCTGCTGCACAGGTGCCTCCGGAGAGGGCTGTGTGCTGTGGCCTATGGCTGCAGAGAGGGGAGACTAAGTTCCCAGGCTTAAAATATTAGCTCCCATGAAAATATGCTCCACATCATGTCATTAGGGAACCGCAAATTATAACAACAATGAAATACCATTATCTGCCTATTAGAATGGCCCAAATCCAGAACACTGACAACAGCAAACGCTAGTGAGGATGTGAAGCAACAGGAACTCTCATCCATTGCTAGTGGGAATGCATAATGAAGAGCCACTCTCGAGGACAGTTTCATAGTTTCTTACAAAAGTAGACATACTCTTCTCAGTCCAGCAGTTAGAGTTTTTGGTATTTATCCAAAGAAGTTGAAAACTTATGTGTACAAAAACCTGAACACGGATGGATATTTATAGCAGCTGTATTTATAATCATCAAAACTTGGAATGTGTTTTCTGTTTTCAAAGGGCATAAGCCTATGATCTCATTACCTGAGTGATTGTCTGTACGTATAAGCCTCACTTAATCTTGTCTGCAGCGCTGCCTCCTGAGACTCAATGGTTTGGCTGAACTAAGTGGCTGGGTTGGTGAAGAATGGGGTAGTCTGTGGGCTTCACTTTAAAACTGGTTTCTCTTTTCTATCCTAATGGCTTGGACAGAAAGGGCCCAGAGGTCTGAGAGGGGCAAAACCTAAAATATTTCCCTCAGCCCAAACTAAGTATAATGGGCAAAAGGGTTTTGGACAGGTGAGATGTGCCTGGGACACCTTTCTCCAAAGAAGCCCCTTTTTTCCCCCTAATGTAGGACATTGAAAAATTAATCCTTGCCTTTTGTCATCTAGTAGTTATGGAGTGAATGATGTCTTTTAACCCTTTTGCCAAATCTGTTGCCCCCAGAATACAACAAGGATGCCAGCCTGTTAAACCAAGTATGCCGTTGTCCGGGGACAGCCAACTGACCTGGAGTCTGCACGATCCTTCTCCATGTGGGAAGGCCACCCTCCCCTCCACACCCCTACTCTTATTAGGGATTTCTGGACCCAAGGGTAGGTAGGACGACGACCATGTCCAGCTTGAAGCAGCTAGAGGAGCTTGAGACCTTCGTCCATTGTCCTTTATAAGATTATAAAGGGTCTTAATATCTGAGAGGGAGGGATTGTTATTTTTTATTATTAAAATAATTAATTAATCATTTATTTATTAAAAAAAAGAAGAAGAATATATGAAAGGGTGAAGCGGGAGAGCTTGTATGTACAAACCATGGGCATGGATTTTGGGGGGGAATTGCTGGGGGAGGGGGGTGCTGGGTGGAGGGTAGCAAAGGGGGAAAATTGGAACTATTGTAACAATATAATCAATAAAATATACTTAAAAAAAAAACTTGGAAGCAACCAAGATGTTCTTCAGTTGGTGAATGGTTAAATCAACTATAATACGCACAGACAATGAAATATTATTCAGTGTTAAAAAGAAATGAGCTATCAAGCCACAAAAAGACATGGAGAAAACTTAAATGCATATTACTAAACAAAGAAGCCCATCTGAAAAGGTTATATACTGTGTGATTCCAACTACATGACATTCTGGAAAAGACAAAATTATGTAGACAGTAAAAAGATCAGTGACTGCCAGGGGTTAGAAGGGAGGAAGGGATGAATAGGTGAAGCATAGACTATTTTTAGGGTAGTGAAAATACTCCTATATGATATCATAATGACAGGTGCATGTCGTTCATTTGTCTAAACCCATAGCATGTACACCACCAAGAGTAAACTCTAATGTAAACTATGGACATTGGATGATAATGATGTGTCAGTATAAGTTCATCAATATAACAAATGTCCCACTCTGATGGGGGATATTGATAGTGGGGCAGGCTGTGTATGTATGGGGGCAAGAAGTATATGGAAAATCTTTGTACCTGCCTCTCAGTTTTGCTGTAAATGTAAAACCTCTCTAGAAAAAAAAAGTCTATGTTGCCCTGGCCAGTGTGGCTCAGTTCATTGGAGCATCATACCATAATGGAAGGGTTGTGGGTTCGATTCTTGGTCAGGGTATGTACCTAGGTTGTGAGTTCAAATCCTCGATCCCTGATCCCTGGTCTGGGCACATACAGGAGCCACTGATTGATACTACTCTCTTGCATCAAGGTTTCTCTCTTTCCTCTCCCTAAAAAAAACAAAAACAAAAATATAATGAAAAAAAAAAAAAGTCCTTGTGTGAGGATTAAAAAGAAAAAAAAGTCTGTTTTTAAAAATTGTAGTTCCATGAGAGCAGGGTCTTGTCTACCTTGTTGAGTGTTGTATTCCCAGCTCCTAGCCTGGTGTGATGCTCAAGAAATACTCCCTGACTACAGAACTGAAGGACCTCTACCTGAGTTAAGGAGAAGGTTTAACCAGAGAATGTGAGATTTGAGTAAATGTGAGGATGAGTAGGGTTTCCCTAGGCAGGGAAGTATAGGCAAGGAAGTATATTAGAAGCAAAAGGAATAATTCAATAAAAGCACAAAAGCCTGGAAACAATAAACTGTTTGAGGAACTTCAAATAGGTCAGTGTGGCTAGAGCACAGGTTTTTCAGGAGAAAAGTAGAAGGTCAAAAACACTGACTAGCATCATCCTGGTGTTAGATATGAAATAATTATTAAGACCCCATTTTACTGAGGAGAAACCTGAGGCTCAAAGAAGCTAGGTGATTCATCGAGGGTTATGCATTTATAACATCCATGCCCATTTGTGTGTGTGTGGGTATTGTACTAAGTATTTTTATGCATTAGCTCATTTAATCCATCTAGCATGTTTGTGAGTTAGGTACTACTGTTTTGCTGATTTTATAGATAAAATAAGATTTAAAGAAGTTATACAATTTGCCTGAGCTTCTCATTTAAGGTGGTAGATTGAGCACACACTATTATCTCTTCTTTCTGACCTAAATCCCTAGAATTTTTTTGGTTTTTTGTTTTCCAAAAAGAAAGAAAGAAAGAAAATCATAGCAACACTGAAAAACAATGACAGCCTAGAAGAAATGAGGAGAAATATCTAAAAGAAAGCAGCAGGATCTAGGCTAAAGAATAATATTATTTTTGTTTGAATTCTTTGGTGAAGTTCGGGAACAATACTTACTGCTCCACCCTGGGACCTTTTGCACCCCTTTCCCCTCTCTAGGTGGACAGCGGTGACTGAGGGCATCTGCCTCCAGGCTGCAACCTGCTGAGGGAACTGAATCTGAAACACAGGAGAGAGGGAACCCATGGCTGGTTTACAACATCACTCCCTGATTAGTGTCAGAGGTTCCATCCTAGTGGTGTGTCCCCACTTCCTCCACTTCCACTGTAAAAATCCAGAATTCGAGCCTCAATAGTATGTCTCACTTTTCCCTGTGCATGGACAGAGGTAACAATCTAACCAGGGGACCGAGCACAAAGATGTCTCACCTTTCCCTGTGCATGGACAGAGGTAACAAGCTAACCAGGGGACTGAGCACAAAGATGGACCCGAATTAAGAACTACCAATGAAGAAGGAAGTCACTTGCCCTCTGTCACTTCTGATTTATTTAAAATACCTAACAAGTAGCAAAGGCCTTGGATCTCTACTGTAAATCTCCAAGGAGACTTGTCTTCCCACAATGTCAAACCATCTCCTAAAGCTAATTTATGTGTATACCATGCTTGAATCTGGATTCCCGTACTGGAACAAGCCCCTAAAGTCTGCATGTAAACCTATCCCATTTTTTGTTGGGCTACTGACTCCCCAGGTCTGTAACACACATCCAGCACAGATTCAGAGAGTGAGTTGTGTGTGCAGAGCCTCTCCAGGATTGGGGAGCAGGTGGTTTCTGCAGGAATGGAAGGAACATGGAATTTGAAGAGGGCTTAAAGCTGACCATAGGTCAAGTTTGATGAGGGCTGAGGCCTTGAGGAAGGTCTGGAAGAAACTAGACTTGGGGGAGAGTACAGAGAAAGGCCAATGCCAAAGGTATGAACCAGAGAGTGAAGGTGGGAATGGGCAAAGTGGATTAGTGACTAGGAAGGCATTTGTGTGGCATGGGGCAGCATTTTCACGGGAGCAACTGCAAGACGGAGAGTCTGTTTTCCCCCAGTTGTGAAACGGATTGGGTGGTGCACTAGTTTCCTAGGGTTGCTGTAGAACATTACCTCAAACTGGTGGCTTCAAACAAAAAGAATCCTTCCTTGCCACTCCTAGCCTCAGGTGGCTCCCAGCAACCCTTGATGTTCCTATTTGTAGCTGCATCACCCCAATATCTGCCTTTGTCATCTCATGGTTGTTCCAGTGCATCTTCACATGACCTCCTGTTATAAGGACACTAGCCACTGGATTCAGGGCCCACACTACTCCAGTATGACCTCATCTTAACTAGTTACATCTGCTAAGCACCTATTTCCAAATAAGGTCACATTCTGAGGTTCTAGGTGAATATGAGTTTTTATGGGACACTATTTAACCCACTACATGCTTTCTATAGATGGTACAATTTAGAGTGGTTACCAGGACCCTGCTCTTGAACATGTAACCACTTCATAAATTGGACCACCTATAGAAAGAATTGAGAGAAGATTCTCCTGACTCAGAGACAGCTGCCCCTCAAGGGGTGGACACCCTTCCGTGAGCACTGAAATTTTTTCAATAATGTCCCACCAGCGTCCTTTCTCTGAGATCACTCTGAGATGCCCAACAGGGATCTATTCCCTTCCCTTATTTGTTACTTTAATATTTGTGGGCAAAAGCAATGTTGCTATCCTCCCTCAAATAGTTTGCTTCTGCAGACAATGCACCGCTTTCCCGTTTCTATTTTAAAGCTGCGCATGCATCTGTAAGAAGACGGGAGTGTTATGTAATACCTACCATTTTTGTCAAAACCTCATCTCACCCCATTGCCTGATACAAGAGCAAGTTACTGGTGTGAAATTTGCTGTCTTTTTTTAGGGTGAAGAGTATATTCAGATGAATTTCATACCTCACACTCATAAGCAGGCCACTTTTAAAAAAAACTATAGGTACTGTGCTAATGAAAGATGAAATTCACAGCTGTCTCCAGTAGATCACGTCAGCAACAATTGCACAAATAAAGCTGAGTACTCTGCCTTTGCCTTTATAGGTATTTTAAAGAGGTGCCCTAGAGGGAAGCATGCAGATTGATCAACAGAAAACATCTTAAAGAGAGGAAGATGACCATGAATATTTTAACAGGTTATGATGCTAAAATGTTAGTACATTTGAAGTTTGTCATCTGGACTATTTTATTTTATAAATGAGAGCTGCAACAGCCACAGGGGATTTAGGGAAGGGAAAAATTCCTTCAGGGAAAGATATTTCTTTGTTAGAATCAGGGCTTTGCGAGTAAAGCCAGGACTGGGATTCCATCGGAGCAGCAGGCCTAGGCAAGGCTGATGTTGGGGTGTGCAAGCCAGGGCAAGGCTTGGGAGCACATGCATGGAGATATGAGACTGCAGTAGCCCTTAATATGGGGGTCAGTCTGTGAGAGAAACAGCAGGAGGATGCAAAGTACCATCAGGCAAAAGTCCACAGGGAGGCCACTCTGGTTCAGAGTATCACCCGAACAGAAGAAGAAAGAGGTAGGAAGTGGACTTGAGTCCGGTGAAAGAAGCATTGATATCAAGAAAGTCTGGCATTGGTTATTGGGATCCCAGCATGGGAAACCTGGGGTTTCCGGGGAAAGATATGCAGTCCTGTGAAGTTCTGTAGACATTCCAACCTAGCCTTGGGAAGAGGGTAAAGAAGGATCTTGGCAACCTCTTTGTAAATTGGACCATCTGTAGGAAGAATTCAGAGATACCTCTGATATTGGGCTGAATGATGTCTCCCCAAAATTCATAATGACTTTAACTTCAGAATATGAAATATTTTGTGAACTTATTTGGAAATAAGGCCTTTGTAGATGTAATTAGCTAAGTTAAGGTGAGGGCAAATGGATTAAGGTAAATCGTAAACCATTGATTGTGTCCTTACAAAAAGAAGGCCATGTGAGGAACACAGGGAGGATGACCATGTGATAATGGGGCAGGGCATGGAGTGGTGCAGCCACAAACCAAGGAACACCAAGGGTTTCTGGGAGCTACCTGAAGCTAGGGAGAGGCAAGAAAGGAGTCTTCCCTTGAGCTCCAGAGGGAACAGTGCTGCAAGGAATCCCTGTGCACTTGATAAAACGCCATTTGCTGCCATTTCCCTTTAGTTCTAGGCCTGTGAGTCCCATGCCCATTGGGACTGTGAGCTTCTTGAGTAAAAGCCCAGGGAGACTTGTTATTGTTTGTAATGCAGGTTTGGCATATTGAAAATAGGATCAAACTTAAATTTAAGAGCCCTGGACTATGTTTTATTACTCATGAACATAAACATTTATCCTTTCAGCAAGTATTTACCGAGCATCTAGTGTGGACCAAGCCTTCAGACACAAAGAAGATAACAGAGTCTCTGACCTGAGGGATGCACCTAGTCAAGCACATTTCCCTGGAATAACACATCCAGGGCAGCATGGGAATATTACAAAAACCACAGAGGAGAGGGTACAGCAAAGCTGGTCAAAGGGAGATGGGGGAGGTCAGACAAGGGTCTCTGAGGTAATAATCAAATGGGGTCTTGAAGGGTTAGCAGGAGGGAGCCAGACAAAGATGAGAGAAAGGCATTTTAGAGAGAAGAAACAGTGTGAATAAGACAGTGGAGGTGACATATGTAGTGTATGCAGAGACCTTCAACCCAGCTGTGTGCCTGGGATTAAAGCATGCAAGGCAGGCAGGGGTGAAAGTAAGGAGAGAGACATATATGGAGAGCAGATGGTGAAGAGTCTTGAATGTTATATAGTTTGAACTTCATCTGCGGTATTGAGAAGCCACTCACAGATTTGAGCAGAGTGTGGTAAGGTCAGATTTGTGACGTATGGATTGGGACACGCGGGAGGCAGAGACAGGAAGAGGACGTAGCAGTGATAGTTGAGATGAGAGATGGTGCTGTCCCCAATTGGGGCAGTGGGAGGACAAGATGCAGTGGTGTGTTTTAAGAAACATGGAGGGCAGCCTGGAATTCCAGCCTTGTAAGCTTGTATAAATTGCTTCATTTTTCTGAGCCTTAATTTCCTCATCAGCAGAATGGGGATAATGACATCCCAGTCCAGAAGGCTGTCAAGGATTAAATTAGGTCACCGGCATGCAAACACTTTGCAACTTCTCTAGCAGCCTCCAGGGTGCAGCTGTTAGTAGGTTTTCCATAACGGTTGTGGGATGATCCACCTTGTGTCTCATAGATGGCGGATCCAGAGAAATAGGTAAATATTGAGTAGCTTCATATAGTGATTTAGAAACTTAAAAAGGGAATTTTAAAGCTCAGATTTATAAGTATGCCTATGCTCTTTTAAAAATACATAATTATGTTCTCTGCTCACATAATTTTATTCATTATAAAAACCGAACATCTCACTGTCACTTTCATTGCAGGATACTGGCAGGAAGAACATACTTTACCTAGCAGATGTGCTCCTGAAAATTTTACCCGTAAATTGATTTTAAAATGAGTCAAACATTCTTTACTCACACCAGGGAAATGAGGCATTTCAAAGAACCCTCTGATCATGACTCCTTTGGTAAAATTAATATTTTGGAGGGGTTAAATATGACCTTCCATATGTCTTAATTGGGTGGTAGTGGTCTATATATAAGAAATTTATATTATTATAATATACAGAAAAGGCAGAGTGTTATTTGTTCAAATATGCTAGGCAGTCTCTCTCTCAGCCTGTTGCTGTGTGGTTGCACTTAACTCCCACCCATTGCAATTTAAGACATTCCCCCACCAAACATGTCAAGTTAGCAGCTACATTAATCTTCTTCATGCTTGATATAGATCTAGTCTCAACCCTTCCATTACTGACACGAGATCAATTCACTTTCACAATGTAACCTTCTAGGAGACAATAAATTATAAACTTTCTATTTAGCATCTAGTCAGCATCTAATTGCATTTTGATTTGTTTCTCGATGTATTGGGAGGAGTGCTGAGAATTGGACATGAAAAGTCGGATGAGTCATATTTGCCTAATTATAACTTGTAATTGTAAAACATAACAGTATTAATATGGTAAGTGATGCAAATTGATACTACAAATGTTCAAGCAGGAAAGATTGGTGGTGATGTGGATTTATAGTAATAATCACCATTTATGAAGCACCTACTATGTTCCAGGAACTCTACTTGTTACTTTAGATATGTTATTTTTATATCTCCCCTGACTCTGGCAGAGATTATTACTTTTTGTTTTGCAGATGACAAAATGGAGGCCTAGTAATATCAGGTAATTTGCCCTAAATTACCCAGCTAGGAACTGATGGAGCTGAAATGTGAACCATGAACAAATGTTATGCCTCAGGTCCTTGCAGTTAGGAGAGCTGGTTTTCAGTCCTGTGTGGGCTACTGATTCACCTTTGCATCCAGGTTCCTCATCTATCACAGAGGGCTTTTGTTCCCTCTGCCTCTGAGACCCCTTCTGCTTCCCGATGTTTTCAATGAAGTTTCAAGAAGGCCTTGGGCCACTTTTAAACAGTTCCACCTCGCCTCCCCAAGTCAATGAAATCCAACTTGAAATCCAAGAATAGCTAAACCTCTACTTCAGTCCCAAGAGCCATTTCATTTACTGAAATACTTACCACACTACCATCCAATTACTATGTAAAACACCTTGGGACACCATTAATACAAAAGGTTATATATTCTAAAACCCAAATGTCATTTTGTATTAGACATTTTCTTAAGGCCTACTTATCTCAGGATGAATTCCAAGAATGAGTGCTTAATAATTATTTTGCATTTAAACAACCTACTTATGAATTCCAGGGATACACTGTGTCACAATACGGCTTCTGCAGGATATAGCAATTATTATAAATGCTGGTGGATTAACTGCTATGGTATTGCAGCCTGACAAAATGACACATCTGTATTAGATCACTGGTAGGTAATCAGGCAAAATCCTTCCTTCCCCTCCACCCCAGCTCTTACCCCAGAAAACAGGGTTGTGTGAAAAGTTTCTTAATCCAGTGAGAAATAATACAAAACCCACAAGAACCTATCTATGCAGAACCCCCAGTACTGGGACTGGCCACAGACATTTTATCATTTGGTAAATTGCAACGCAGACACTCCTCTCTTCAAAGGTACTGAAAAGAATTTTAGAAACCAAGGTATTTTTACATAAACTCATGAATTTGCCTTAAAAGCTAACTCAGCCACAAAAATTTATTTAGGCCTATTAACTTCATGAAGTTTGTCTTTAAAAGAAGAGAGCATAATTTGGGGGAAAAAAAGAGGGTTTAGGTTAAAAATATGTCAATTTGTTCCTGTATGCACGTGGTGTGTGTGTGTATGTAGGTCTGAGGTGGGGAGAAAAGCTCAGTTAACCTCTTATGAACTCAAATAGTCAAGCTCCATGCAACTTTAATAACCAACTACTTGATGATGAACATTTAACAGTCTCATTAAATCATAATTTAAGAGTGCTTTTTTTGCCCCAAACAAATAAAACTCTGTGAAATTCTAATGAGGATCTTTGAAACAGCTGTTTTGTGCTACAGAATGTATAATGACCTTATAATTGTATTAGATGTGGCATGGAAATGTTTATGTTTCTTTTCTAGTCTGAAATGTGCTAAATAACAGAAGCCAGAGAACAAGGATTCATTATGAATTCCAAGGGCTCGAGGGCCCTTCCTGGAGATGGGGGTGGGTCCTCAGTCAAATTCCAATATGGATGCTGTGCTAGGCTGGACCAGACTGAGACAGGCAAATTCGTTTCCATATATTTGGAGCCCCTTCTTTGCTTTTCATGGCACCTTGCCCTTCACCTCAACCATCTAAACACCTGCCTGGACCTCGGAACCTTAGAAAAATCTGCTCTTTTATCATAGGCTCTTGAGTTGCAAGAGGCTCAAAATTTCCAGGGCCAGAGCCTGTCTCTACTCTGATCATGGTGTTTGAACTTCCTCTAGCATGGGAGCTGCTTGATTGCTGTATGCTCACTCACTCTCCAGGTCTGCTCTCCCACACCCATCCTCCAGGTCCAGGAGCCTGGCCAATGTGAATTATGTCCACTGGGTTTCTGGTTCTCATTGTGTTCAGCCAATGGGAGCAGAAGGGAGGAGAGTGATGTTTGGTAAATACTTCCCTGGCTCTTTCTCTGTGAGGTTACCATGGGTTACGTCTGTTTCTGTACCAAAGACCTCAGCTCCTGTCAGTTAACATCCGCAGGCCTTGCCCACGCAGCCATTTGCCTGGAGGTTCTGGGAATGGCTGCCTATATCCCCTATATCCTTCAAGCCTAGAAGTGGTAACAGATCCTAGGTGTTAAGAGCCCTGGGATGCTTCTTATAGTGACATGCTTGCAAATGCTCTCCCAAAATCAAAACCAAAAACAAAACCCTGATTTGTGGAATTTGCTGATTTCCATAACATAAATACTCCCATCATGGCTGATGTCAAAATACCAACATGGCCTCATTCAAGGTGGAGCTGGAATGGAGCATGGCTCCCTTAAGGGCTATCTCACCAAGGCCACTCTGAGCTGGCGGCATCACACCACTGCTTCTCTACAGCCTGCCCACACCTTTGCACACAGCCTCTGAATTTAACTGTGGACCGATTAGCCATTTTGACTGTGCCTTCTGTGTTCTCCCAGGACCCTGGCTTACTCAGCCTTCTTCTCTGAAATGGGGGCCTTGTGTGCTCACACACTTGTAGTGATGGGGAACTGGCTCCACAGAAGCAGAGTTTCTCTCGAGCTAACTTCTGCAGATCCAAGTTCTTCCACAGGAAGAGGAGTCCGTCTTCCCTGGGTCCCCCACTTGTACCCTGTCTGATTCCAAAGTACAGACACTTGAGCTCATCTCTCTCCCTTTACAGGTCTCCATACAAGTGACCTGGGGTGTTATGGGGGCGGGGTTCACACTGTCATTGAAGCAATGGTGGTAAAGCCCATCCCAGAACACAGAGGTGGCTGCCCAGGGAGCCCTCTCAACCAGTCATGGTGCCTGGGGGCTCCCTCCCAGAAGCCGACTCCCCATCCTCTGTCTCCAGCATTTGCTATTGGGGAGCACCTGTAAGGAAAATTTCCTCTGAGATTTTCTTCCTTTAGGATTGGCTGCCTCTTTTCCTAGCCCTCAAATCAAATGAGTGTTTTCAGCTTATCCCTCTCAACAGATAATTCAGTGGTTCATCAGGTGGGAGCTTCATGCTCTGGGATTTCTCAGTCAATAAAGATGAGAAAAAGCTTATGTACTTCCCTTAGGGCTAAGGAGGGCTGAGATCTACCACCACTATTACCACCACCACCATTACTGATGCTAATAATAACCCCCAGCATTTAGGGAGCCCTTACTATGTGTCAGGTAATGTTTCAGCATATTAACTTCCCTACAACCTTGTATCAATCAGGGTCGCTGACAGAAAACAGATGGTGTAGTCAAAGGGTATAACTGAAGAGAGTTCATAAAGGAGCTATTTACTCTTGTAAATGTGCAGCCCGGATTAAGAGAACTGATGAGCGGGGTGCAGACGCACAGACTACTTACTGATAATGGGGATCATTACTACTCATCACAACAATGAAAGGGCAAGAGGAAGGAAACATGTTCCTAGGACCTGAGGACTGCATCCACCACGCAGTTAAGATCCTAGTGAGTGTAGGCTGTGTGGAGGTTGTGGGAGGAAATAAATACCCTGCCCTTCTCTCCCCACTTTCTGTGGGCCAAACCCCAGGGAAAGTCAGAAGGGCTGGGAACTGGACGATGCAGTCTGTAAACCTCAGCCTCTCGGGTACTGAATACAGCGGAGAGGGCAGGAATGGATCTTAGACAGGAGGGAATATGGAGAGCAACCGGAACCAGTCCCAAGCAGTAAGTAGTACCAGCCTCTTCCTAAACTGCGACGCTGGATTTGGACCCAGGCGGTGTATGGCAGAACTGGTTCCCCTGTGCTATGCTGTTCCAAAGGCTCCCCATGGAGCAGTCCTCACTTCACCCCAGGCCTTCTGGCACTACTGTTGGTCTTTTCTTCTCACTTTAATGGCCCTGGAATAAATATGTCCTTTATTCTTTCTGAAAATAAGCTTGCAAAAACAGTAATGAGTTTTGTGTGTGGTAAGGTAGCAGCATTTTTTATTTTCTTTTTTGATCCTTTCAACAACGCTGAGAGGCCTGCAGGACTATAATTATTTGAATGTTTTCAGATGACATTCAGCGAGGTGAATAATTTGGCCCAAGTGCCCCCGCTTGCAAGGGGTGGTCCTTGCAGCCAGCACAGCAAAGTGAGCAGAGTGGTTTGAAGCTCTGGATTCTGACTGTTTGGTTCATTTCAAGCCCATTTAACCTTGGGCAAATCACTACCCAAGCCTCCCCAACCTAACTAAGCTTCAGCGTTCTCATCTTTAAAATGGGGGTGGATACTCATACTGAATTCACAGGACTCTTGGAGAGATGAAATGAGATAATCCATACAGAGCACTCAGCATAATACCTGACCCTTGGTAAGAATCCAATAAATATTAATTATTAGTGGAATTATTTTATGAATATTTTTAATTTCAGGCTATGTTCACTTTTTTTCTAAGGCTAGCACTCTTTTTAACCAACTTCCAGGGATTATAAATATATTGTAATCATGCCACATTCAAAAATTTAGTTTTTTCCGAATGTATATTTTCCTCTCCTGCCTCCATGTTGACTTGCCATCTATTAGACTCTGTTTATACAATATAATTGGAAAAGTTCCAGCCAGGAGCCAGTTTTAGACACGTGCAAATTCAGCAGAGGAATGGCCCGTGTCAGCCCCTAGGGGAGGGGTTGGCTCAATGCCACTGCCTACAACAGGGGCTCTTGCCTCCCAGGGGCACATCCTCCAAGAGCTACTCCCTCCATCCTCTCAACAGCTGCTGCCCCCCAACCCCACTGCCCCTGCCAGAGACTGTTACGTGCTGGAAAACTCACAAAGAAAGAAATAGCTCAGGACTTAGAAATAAAGAGATAGGCTCTCTGGGCAGGGCTACATTTTCTTTTCTATAAATTAAGGGGCTGGTGGGTGTTGACAATGGGTTCCATGATTTCCAAGTGACCTTGTCTGACCTAAAAACCAATGGGAGTCCCCTGCAGGAAAACTGGCTGCAAGTCTCCCAAGACCAAAGCATCCTTCTACCTCCTGGCCTGTCCCAGTACTCTAGCATGTTCTGTGTAGGGCATTGTGCTACCTAGGAAGGATCAGAAAATACAAGGATTCATTTACCAGAGGAACACCGGTTGTTCAATCACTGACTCTACAGAGAGGGAAATGTGAAGGAACAGGCACATATTTGTGAAGTTTGAAGGTTTGGGGCTAGAAGAGTGGAATGCAAATAATGATAACAATATATAATATTGCATTTTGCAAAGCATTGCCTCAAGCATTATCTTTCATTCTCATGACAAACTGAGAAGTAGATGTTATTATGATCCTTACTTTACAGAGAGATAGCGTGAGTTGCCTAAGATCACAGAGAGAATGGTCTGCAAAGTTAAGACCTGAATTTAGAGCTCAAAAGCCAGGAAATACTCCCAATACAGCACATTGCTTTCCTATGGCTCAGACTAGAGTTCAGTTTTTCTGAGCCATATATCTGTTATATATAAAAATCCAGCATATTCACTTCCCCCATTTTCCAAGACAGGCTATAGACATGACAAAACAAAAAGTAGACAACCGTGCCCAAAGATAGAGGCTGCTGAAGTAGCCTGAGGCAGGGTGATGTTGGAGCAAGCCACTTAAATTTCCTTTTAACATTGTTGCCTTGACTTTCAAACTGGTGATAATTATGTCTGCACACTCCCCGCCCATGGGATCCCATCAGTTCCTCTGAGATTTGGGGTTGTATTTCATTTTACAGCTGAGTGACTGAATTTTGTGTCTCTGCAGGCTTTGCGCACTCAGGCACCTCCAGCTGTCAAGTGGCGTGCCATCTCCCAGCAATGAGTCACAGATCCATCAGTCCTGAAGTGCGGGGCGGGCTTTCCAAGAAGCACTGTAGTATAGAGCAATGGTCCTCAAATTTTTATCACGCCTCGGAATCATCAGGAAGGTCTCTTAAAGCACTGATGCTGGGCCCCATCCCGAGTCTCTGGTTCAGTAAATCTGGGGTGGGACCAGAGAGTTGGTATTTCTAACAAGTTCTCAGGCGAGGCTGATGCTGCTGGCCCAGGGAACCACACTTTTGAGAACCATTAATATGGAAGTGAAGTGAGTGAGCTTTAGCATCTCCAAGATTTTGGTGCAACTGAAATCTAGTAATTCTGGGTAAATTACTAGACCTCTGGGAGGTTTGACTCCCTCACCCTCAAATGGTGATAATAGTATCTATTCCATAAAGTGACTGAAAATATTGAATGATGCCATCCATTAAAACCCAGAGGGCTGTTTCCCTGAACATCAGGCTCTTTTGTCCCTGCAAAAGGCAGAACTCGGCTTGTTTCCAGATGACCCTGACCCCCAATAAAAATTCACTCGTGGAGAAGCATCAATAAGCACCTGGAGTCTGGCAAAGATAATGTAAAGGACACGGGGGTGCGGGGCGTTACATCATATGCCAAAACCAACATTGTGAAATCCCTCCTCAACATTGCTGTTTTCCCAATACCCCCTTTGGCCTCTTGATAAAGTCCCTTAATCCCCAACCTAGATATCACAGAGCTCCCAAGTGTTGCCTGATATTTTCTCTCTATTGCCCCCAACTTTAATTTCCTTTTCATTTAAAGAGTCAGACTCTCTCCTAGTCTCTCCCCTCCCATGTGTATGACCAAACTGATCATGATACTTGTAATACAGGGGCCTCCCGCTAGGAGCACGCTTCTTCCTGAAAGCAGCTACTGGCTTTCTTTGGTCACTTGAGCTGGCTTTGGCCTCTGAGCATGCATCATGAACAGTTTATCAGAGCATCCCTCCCTCCCCCACTTCTCTCTCATCAGCTGCCTCCCAATGAAGAGAATAAAATGTCTTCACTGTCCCTACAAGTTATTATATGACTATTGTCTCAAGAGAGTGATGGGTTAGAGAAGAAGCAAAATAAGCAATAACCGGTGGCACCGAGGCCTCCTCTGACTCAGGTACAGCCTCCTCTAACCGTCTCCTAAGGGATCTGAAAGCACTTGCCTCTGAGGTTTTTGTGGGTTTTTTGTTTTGTTTTGTTTGTTTGTTTGTTTTTTGATATTTCTCCCTGGACCTGATAGCTCATAAGGGAGGAGTGGTTCTCACCCCCCGCACAGGCACCCTAGCCCCTCTGAGCATGTGTCAACATCAGCCCTGAGAGTGGGCATAAATCAAGTGGCATTCCAAGGTATTACTGGTCTCCCATAACCCAGAGCTTTCCCTCCACTTCCTCCCCTACAGAGCCAGGGCCCATCCCTGGGGTTCTTACTTCCTTTAGTCAGAATGATGCCTGGCCTCCCTCTGGTACCTGAGATATTATTTTTTTTAAATGAGATTCTCCTGTTTACCAAGACACTTCCCCTACCCTTAGAATATAGCTAGCTTTTTCACTCTCTCCTCTATTTCTGATATGAAACCCTGCTTCCAATACACTTGATCTTAGCTGCTATACTTACCACCTCCCTTTTCTTCTCTAATTTAAAATTAGCTTCACTAAAAGCAAGACCTTGGGAATTCCTGATTCCAAGCTCACTGGGAAGTGAGATATGACCCTCTCACACCATGTTTGTCATAAATAACTCTCCCTCCTACTTCACCTCATCTTTAAAACCATATTCCAAATCCCCATGTCGCTAAGGCAGTTGTCACTGTCTCAAGTCCCAAAATGAAGACAAAGGTCTACATTAGCAGCCAACATCTAGAGAGTCTTCATATTCCTTAATACCCATATGAGCATACAGTTGTAGTGATTGATGTGGTGTTGACTTTGGGACCATGATTAATATCTAAGGTTGGATCTAAGCTTTTCTTTAATCTCTTTTGATTATACACCCATGCATCCCTTTGCCTCCTGGGTAATTATCTTATTCTTCTTGTGGATGGAAAAGCTCAGGATCTGGGGCTTTCGGTCAAGATGCAGGCCTAGACAGACACAATGAGTCTCCCTCCACAACTAAGAAGGAATACAACTACCTCAAAACCAGAGACAACAAGAAGTTTGAGAAAACCGAGGTGCATGTAAGTCCAAAAAAGATATAAAGAATAAATACTCATCCAGACAAGTAGGATGGGTGGAGCTGGGGAGGAGAGGATGTGGTGTGGTGGCAGCAGTGGCAGCAGCAGCAGGCCAGTGGAAAGCACAGTCACACATTTTAAAAAGTTGGGAGGGACACCTGGGGAGTGTTCCCAGCCTCAGACAAGACCACACAGCTCACAGTTCCAGCCCTGGGGAAAATCAAGCCTCATTGCTTCTGACTGTGCAAACCAGTGGGCATTGAGGTGGAGGAAAAAACTGCTGGTCTCTCAGCAGAGTCTGCTTGTTTAAAGGGTCCCCACAGTCCAAGAATATCTGCAGACCCACCCACTCTGGGGCAACAGCTAGAGAGGTGCCAGGCCCACATGGAAGTGAGAGAAGTGCCTGGAAAAGAGATGAGTGCTGTGTAAGAAGTATTGTTCCTGCTCAGACCCCTCTACACCATACAGAACCACAACATGGTGAAACAGATCGCCCCGTAGTGATGAATACCTAAGGCTCCTCCCCTTACAATGTAACAGGAGTGACAGCTCTACCTAATACACAGAGGCAAACAAACACAGGAGCCTGTCAAGATGAGGGGACAGAGAAGTATGGCCCAAAAGAGGAAATGGATCAAAGTTCCCTTGGAAGACCTAAGTGATGAGGAGACAGCCAACCTAAAAGACACAGAGTTCAAAACACTGGTGATAAATACGCTCACAGGCTTGACAGATATGCTTGAGTATGGCAAATGCATGAGGGAAGAAGTGAAGGCTGTGATAAATGAAACAAAAAAAATCCACACAAAACCAATGGTAAAAGGGAAGGAAACCAGGGTTCAAATTTGGAACATAAGGGAGAAAAAAAACCAGTCAACCAGTATAGAATGAAGAAAAAAGAATTGAAAAAAATGAGGAGAGGCTTAGGAACCTCTGGGACAACTTTAAACATACCAACATCCAAATCGTAGGAGTGCCAGAAGGAGAAGAGGAAGAGCAAGAAATTGAAAGCTTATGTGAAAAAATAATGAAGGAAAACTTCCCAAATCTGGTTAAGGAAATAGACATACAAGTTCAGGAAGCACAGAAAGTCCCAAAGAAGCTAGACCCAAGAGGACCACACCAAGACACATCATAATTAAAATGCCAAAGGTTAAAGATAAAGAGAGAATCTTAAAAGCCACAAGAGAAAAGCAGAGAGTTACCTACAAAGGGGTGCCTATTAGACTATCAGCTGATTTCTCAAAAGACACTTTGCAGGCAAGAAGGGACTGGCAAGCAGTATTCAATGTGATGAAAAGCAAGGGCTTACAACAATATTACTCTATCCAGCAAAGCTATCATTTAGAATGGAAGAGCAGATGAAGTGCTTCCCAGACAAGGTAAAGCTAAAAGAGTTCATCATCACCGAGCCATTATTATGTGACATGTTATAGGGACTTATTTAAGAAAAAGATCAAAACTGTGAACACTAAAATGACAACAAACTCACAACTATCAACAACTGAATCTAAAAAATAAAAACAAAAACAAACTAAGCAAATAACCAGAATAGGAACAGAATAATAGGTATGGGGATCATTTGGAGGGATATCAGCTGGGTGGGAGAAAGGGGAGAAATGGGGAAATGGTGCAGAGATTAAGAAGCATAATTGCTTGGTACAAAACAGACAGGGGGAAATTAAGAATAATATAGGAAAGGGAGAAGTCAAAGAACTTATATGCATGACCCATGGACATGAACTACAGGGGATGGGATTGCTGGAGGGAAGGGGGTACTGGACAGAGGGGAACAAGGGGAAAAAATGGGACTACTGTAACAACATAATTAATAAAATATACTTTAAAAAAAAGCTTAGAATCTGGGTTCAGAAAACTCATGAGTTCACACCTGATGTGTTGTTCTCAGTTTGTTTGGAAAGACTATTTTGCCACTCTGAACCTTTAGTCTCATAGGGCTCATGCTAATACAGTATCTGCTTCATGAAAGACTGTGTGAATTAATTTAAGTACAGTAGCCACACAGCCCCCTCCATGGTTTTGCTTTCTGTAGTGTGTTACCTGCAGTCAGTTGCAGTCTGAAAATACTAACTAGAAATTTCCACAAAGAAACAATCCATAAGTTTTAAATTGTGCTCTGTTCTGAGTAGTGTGATAAAATCTTGTACCACCCTGCTCCATCCTGCCTGGGATCTGAATCATCCTTTCATCTAGGGTATCCACATTGCATATGCTCCTACTCCCCCTGCCCCTTGGTTATCAAACCAACTGTCACAGTGTCACAGTGCTTCTAATTTGTTACTCTCATTTTACTTAATAGTGGCCCCAGAGTGCAAGAGTAGTGATGCTGACACTTTGGATATGCCAAAGAGAAGCTGTTAATTTCTGCCTTTAAGTGAAAAGGTGTGGATGTACAGGAAAAACATGGTATATGGAGAGTTCAGTGCCATCTGTGGTTTCAGACATCCACCGAGGGCCTTGACACATATCTCCTATGGATAAGTGGGGACTCACTGTATGAAGTTTCTTTTGCAGGTATTTGGTACTTCCAACACATGCTTCTTTTCTTATTTCTAGGTACACCCATCTATTCCTTTCATCCTAGGATTCCTCTCTAGCCAATATTCACTGACAGTTTTGGTGTAATGGATAGAGTAGGACAATCTTTTATCAGTTTTATTCCAATTGACTAGACTGCCTTTGCTTCCACGGAGAGAATTACGTCCAAGTCGTTGTCACGTTAATCACAGGCCAACTGGGAGTAGGCTATTTACACTTGTGTCACTTTCTCCAGGATTCGATTACTGTAATTGCCTATTGACTATATGCTCTGTCAGCTCCACACCAGCTTCAGCTGTTGGGGTAGGGAGCAGCGGGCAGTTTGTGTCATGGTGAAAAGGGAAGCTTCCAACACATGGATGTACACAGCACTGGCCTCTAAACCTGTCTGTCCATCCTCCCCAAGCCCTTGTTCAGTATGCTGATCCCCAAACTCCTTTTACCTTTTTTGTCCACTGTGTGTCCTGAGCCAAAGATATCTCCCTGGATTTTAACCACGGTTTTTGTGATTAAATCCTGCCCGATGTAATTACCCAAGGTTATTTGGAGTCTTGTGTAAAGATATTTGTTTTCATTTGGAATTGTTGAGTGCCCTAACTGCATTTTTAAAAATTTAAGCTTTCTGCTTATCTCATGCTGCTTAAATTGATTTTTATGAATCATTGGCTTCTATACTGATTTTTCCATTTTCTTTCATTAGTGTTTTGAGGGAGGGCGATAGTGGTAGTTGATTGCTTGCTTTTTCAGTCAACAAAGTTGTGCACTATCTGACTTCATTTTCAGACTAGAGGCCAAGGGTAAAACTCCATTTTATTCAATAGATAAATTGATTTGAAAGAGGATCCATGAATGAATTGGATTCCTTCTATTTCAGGTTTGAGTGTGCTGTTCAACCTTCCTGCTGATACCTTAGCCTAAACTTTCCACAAGTTGTCCCATCGCTCAGCTGTCTTCCAGAACTGAATTTAGCTTAAATCACTACCATCTACTGTGATTGCCCCAGACAAATCTTTTTCAGTCATCTAGCTCTCAAATGAAAAGTGCTTGCTCACTGCTTATTTGATGGAGGGTAATGAGGTGCTGTTTCTACAAGATTACTTACCTGATGAGACAGGAGGACTTGATTGAAAAGACCCAGGCAGGATCCCAGATGGCTCTGGCTGAGCATTTCTGGAGGATTGAGCTAGCATTTTTGTATGGAGACGTCGATGCTTTCTTTCTTCCTATTAGAGCTAATAAATGAATGCAGTTCTTTGTCCTCATAAAATGTTCTTTCAACTTTTACTTTCTCTTCTGTGCCTAGAGTAGTGGTTCCCTAACTTCAGCATCCATCAGAATTACATGGAGGTCTAGTTAAAACACAGATTCCTGGTTCCTATTCCCAGAGTTCCTGATTCAATAGGTCATGGTTGGGACCCGATAATTTTCATTTGTAACAATTTTGTAGGTAATGATGATGCTGCGGTCCAGATGCCACACTTGGAGAACCATTGTCCTGAAGTGAATAAGGTCAGCATGTCATCATGGCATAGAATGCCCTAACTCATTTGGCTCCTTTCTCCCTTTCCAACTTTGTCTTCCACTGAAATTCACTCAGTCTTTCATTTATTCACTCATTTAGCAAATATGTGTCCTATACTAAATCTATTATAGTTCTTGAAAGCAGTGAAGTACTACCTACATCCTTGCCTTTGCTATTGTCATTGGCTTTCCTGAAATAACACCTGGTTCATCTCCAACTCATCCAAATTCTATGTCAAGTGCCAAGTGCTCTGTGAATCAAGTCCTTCCCCAATGAGAGCCAGGACTTTCATTTTGCCACTATTGTACTTTGCACAGTTTTCCATTATTGCACTTATTTCATTGTATTTTAACTGCTTCTTTACAAATCTGCTACTGCTGGATTGCAACTTCCTGAGGGCATAGACTGTGCTTCATTTCTCTAAGTCCAGAACGTTATACAATGGTCTAGCCCATGTTTGCTGATCAGTGTATGTAGTGAACTTGACTATTTCATGGCAGGGACAGCTGATTGGCTTAATTAACCAGGACTTTGGGTTTGAATATGATTTCCCTTCAACAGATTTAAATGATGTAAATTTGGTTGCTTGGAATCCAGTGTGAGTGCAAATAAAGGAAGAGTATTTAATCCTGCATAGGTCTGATTGCTTCACTTAATTTCATTATCCTAATCCATCCACGTCTATAATCATCACGTAGAAACTGAGCCAGAAAGTAGAGACATTTTGCATTTTGTAAATTTTGATACATTAGAATAGATTCTTCTATATTAAAACATGTTTACATCCTTTATCTTAGTAGATCCTTAAAAATAATCCCATGACATATTAAGATTAAGATGCTCCAGTAGATATAATATAACTCATCATTTCATTTGGAAAAATAACTCCATTTTGAAAGCCTATCACCTATGACCCAGATGTAAATGGCAGTCCAGGGCCAGGGTAGAGATCATAGGAGGAGGATGGGCACTCCTCTGGGAAGGAAAGAGACCCACAGTGGACTTAGGAGGCATGAATTCTTTGGTCATGATCCAGCCACAACTGACCATGGAACTAATAACCTCAAGTTTCTTCATCCGTCAAATGAATTAAATGACCTCTCAGGTCTCGTTTAGCCTTGAAATCTTGTGGTAAGATGTTTAGATTAAAATAACAGATTCATTAACAATTCCCCTTAATGGCAATGTCAACTTCGGATCAACATCCTTGAGAATGTCACAACTTATTCTCTGGGTGCACAGGCCCCTGAACGCTTCCAGATGCCTTTCTGAGGGAGGGGCTGTGAGTGTAGGGATTGATTCCGGGGCCAGGTGCTCAATGAGTATTTTTTATAAATAGACATTGTTACAGGAGTCAGCTCAGATCCAACCCAGACCTTGTCATGCTCACTGCTGGGGTTTCACTGGAACTTTACAGTGTTTTCCTCTTTGGGGACCACCATGGACAGACACAAAGCCCTGCTTCTCCCTGCAAGTTTTTCTTACTTTATGGCTTTAGTGACTATCTAAGTGCTTTTGACTGCCAAAATGAAATCTCCAACCCTGAATCTTCCTGCCAGCTTCTGAGCATTTATACTTTATTCTCCCCCTTGTTACTGCAAAGGCAACATCTCTAACCTGAACCCGATTTCCTCCCAAATATGCTCTTCCTTTTGAGGTTCTCCAACTATTTTAACAGAATCCGGTTACGTAGGCTTGAAATTATTGACTCTTGTTAGACTCTGATTTCTCCCTACCTCACAAATTCTAAAGGTCTTGTCTGTGTCTCCCTGGAATACTTCTCCTCTCCCTTCCCTGACTTTGTTACTGAGCCGCTGTCTTAGCACCAGCCTCTGTGATCTCTTGCCTGGAGTTTTGCAGGAGCTTCCTGACTAGCTTTATCTTTGCAGGCCTCTCATTCCAGCCTGTCTGTCAGAAGCAGACCCTGAAATGAGGATTCATGAGCAAGTAATGTATTAGGGATGGCATCTGGAAGAACTGGTAAGGGGGTGCAGGAAGCAAGACAGAGAAAGAGAAGAAACTAAGAAAGGATGAGCTTTCGTGCCCATCCCAGCCCCAGCCTGAATGTGCAGGGGACTTTGGAGTGAAAATTACACCTCAGAGTTTGTGCCAACTGGAGGCAAGGGAGCTGGGCTTTCATATCTCCACACTGTCGATCATTGGCTAAGGGCTTTCCCAAGGGATGCCAATTCCCCAGCATTTTCTGCACTCTGCTTGTTTGTCAAAGTGCCCCCTGTAGCCTAAAGGCATTCCAATGAATAAAGTCACAAGTGTGAGCTATTAGAAGCAAAGCATACAGAAGCCAGGAAGCGGGGACACAGAGAAATGGCAAAATAAATCTGGGTGGACATGGGCACTTGACAGAGCATTGACAGTGTCCACGACACTGACCTCGCGTACTGCCAGCTCAGCATTGCTGTATTACTGCTCAATCACTGCTCCACTTAGCAGTCATTAATGATTCTCTAAACTCTCCATGCTCTTTATCTACATCAAAGTCCCAATAACTTAGTACCATCCACTTATCCATGCTTCCCTTTGTTTTCTTCACAAATCTTACATTTCTGACAGGTCAATTTAGTATTTTACAGACAGATCAGAGCTTTCCAGCCTCTATGCCTTAGCCCACTCCATTCCCTCTGCCGAAAACAGTTTTTAAACTACATCTATAAATCCTACTTATCTTTCCAGGACCAGGAAGACTTGACTGATTACCTCCCAAAAGATGGGGTCTTTCCCTCTTTGAAGTTTCCTCAGCACTATGCCTGTCCCTCTATGCTGTGAAAGCAGTTGTCTTCTCTCCTCTGGGCTAATAGTCAACAATAAGCATCTCATTTCTCTTTGCATCCTTTCAGCACTATCCACAGTGCTTGGAACATAAATGATGCTATCAGTGCTTGTTGAATAAATTTCAACCCTTCCATTGCCTAAGTTTAACAGAATAGTGTGAATGGGGAAGTGCCCCTCCCCCTCAGCTGAGTTCTCCAAGTTCCAGTTCTTTAGATGAGGCTTCTAACCTTTTGGGAGCAGTGAATTCCCTGAGCACCTTTCCCACATCCTCCCATATCCAGCTCTGCTGGGGAGGGGATGGTGCAGTGGGGAGGCCGGGGTGAGAGGGAAGGAAAGCTCCAACTCACCGTGTCCTGAAACAACCCCTTCTTTCAAGGAAGTTCTAAAAATAGCTTGTCTAACCACTTAATATGTGCAGCGTATCTAACGCTCTAGCATTTTATGAACATAAATGTGAAGTACTGCTCTATCATGAATAGCAATAAAATGGCATTTAAAGACCTAATATCTAGTACTGGCCCCACCATTTCATATTGCGAGACACTGAACAAGTCAGTTAACCTTTTCGAGGCTTGTTTTCCTCCTAAGTTAGTGGTGTGGTAAGATTAGAGCCTTAATAGCTCTACTATTTTATGGTTTCACTAGGATCTTTCATGTGCCAGCCACTGAGCTAAATATTGGAGGTAGGAAGATAAATGTCATATTATAGGTTCCCTTGACCACAAAACCCTTGAATAATTGGCTACCGGGTCCCCACTTAAAATCATTAAGCTTCCCTGGAAGAAAACCTGTTCTAGTTGTTGAAATTTCTGTCCTGTGTCTTCTACCCGATAGTTCTAGTAGGATCTTTCATTAGATCTGATGCCTCCTTCCTATTTTATAAAGTAAGTCTTTCTGCATAAAAGGCCCTCAGGAACGTTGATATTTCAAATTTTCCCACAAAATTTCTCCCATTAAGCACATACATAGGTAACAAAAATCTGTGTCGAGTGTAGATTTTAGCAGTCTGCTAGGGTCACTCAGTAACCATGTGATGGGATCACACACATTCACCCATCAGCACATGCACTTCAAATTAGCGCCAGAGTAAAATGAAAATTCCCAACACCATGGAACATTGAGCTCTCTCTCTTGCATGAATGAAACTGACCTGCTGTGGGTCTTCTCCTGTATGGACTAAATAAACATAATAATAACCCCACTAACCCACATGATTCCCCAATCTCTCACTCTCCTGATTAATTCTGTTCACATTATCTGAATCATTAATGTACAAGTTTTGTTAACTTATCAAATACTTACCTATGCCAGGCACTGCATGGGTCTCTACAGGTAGTAAAGTACTGACAAAGGGTCCGTGGACTGGAGGACAGTCCATCTAGTACTCTCCAGTTCAGACTCAGTTTTCATGGTCTGTCTGCATGACCTACATGTTTTGCTTAAAACTGTCTTTGTGGCTTGCTTCATGTTGTATATAAAACTCTTTGGCTTATGCCATAGGAAGTCAAAATGTGTCTTCCCTGTTATCATTACCTTAACTGTGTTTCTTTTCTGGGCCAGTTACCAGAGCATCATATACCACTATTCCCAAGGAGTGAGCCAGCAATAGGCATGTATTTATTTGTGCAGAATTATTTTGTTCTGTTTCAAAGGCCTCTTGTCAGATACTGACATTCTGCAGGGGAAGGAACACTGTTTAAGAGATTCCCTTGTTGAAGATTAACGAGAACATAGGCTTTGGGTGGAAATCCCTTTAAGAGAGCTCCTTCTGTCCCCAGCATCTCTTCCTATGGAGCACAAGCCTGGAGTTTGGGAGCTGCAGACCAGTCTGAAAGGAACATGCTCCGGGATGAACAAGCTCTTGGAATGTGCTCCACCTTACCCAGCTGGAGGGCAAGTCCAATGTTCCTGTGATTAGGAGGCCTTACTTTGGGGGAGGGTGGCAGGTCTCAAGATTTGTGATCCTACTGGAAATCACTCCAGAGTGATGCCAGGCAGCACTGAGAAACCCCATTTGGAGAGGAAGAGTCACTATCAAGTTTACCAAAAAGAAAACCTCCAGCTTGTTTATTAGGGCATCAATGAGAGGAGTCCTCCTCTTCTTCATTGTACAACTTTATCTTCTTGTACCTTGGACCTAACTGTCTTTTGTTTTCACTGAAGATACATAATGAACATGAAATTTTCAATTAAAGAAAAATTGGGGGGGAAGGCAACTTTGAAGGAAACTCAGGTTAATTTTGTTCAGATATTCATTTGGGGGGCAATGGGCTCTCCTAGTTAATTTTCTTATCTTTTGCCTGGAGATTTGATAAGGGAAAAAGAAAAAGAAAGTTTTACCCTTTGCAACTATGGACGAACCTGGAGAGCATTATGTTAAGTGAAATAAGCCAGTCAGAGAAAGACAAGGACCATAAGATTTCACTCATATGTGGAATCTAATGAACAAAATAAACTAACAAACAAAATAGAGACAGATTTATAGATAGAGCAGATGACAGCTAGTGGAGGGGTGGGACTTAGGGGGTGGAGGAATTGAATAAAAAGGAAAAAGGACTCATGGGCATGGACAACAGTGTGGTGATTGCTGGGGACAGGAGGGTATAGGGGACTAAGTAGTAATGGAAAAAAATACAATAAAGATTAAATTTTAAAAATGGCACCCAAAAATAAAAATAAGGCTGTAAGAGAGTTTAATATTGAGTCTAAGCAACAACTTGCCCATATCTCCAAGTAAAGGGAAGATGATAGGGATTTTCGATAGGTTTCATATGAAAATGTGCATTCATGAAGCAACTGGCAATGCCTATCACTGATAAACGTGTGTGTTTCCTGTACATTCATCTGGCTCAACTCCGACAAGTACGCCATCCTGGGGAATGGACACCAGGGACCATGTTAAGGTGGGGGAGATTTTTATAATAATGTCCAGAGTCTGTTAAACTAGGAGAAGATTCCTACTATAGTCACAAGGGGGAAGCATCTGGTCTGTTAGGTAACGGATAGCGGGAAAGAAATAACATGAACAGAAACTGGGGCATTTGGTTGGAAAAGCAATGAACAAATTCACTGGAGGGGCACAGTTCAGAGCTGCTGCTGTAGACTGAGTCTTTCCTAAATCCCATTTTTAAGGTTGCCTTACCACTTTCTTACATGCCAAATTTATACCATCTGTCTCTTTTCTCATGTGGTTCTTACTTCCAAAACTGCCTTGTACCTGTCTGTATTCTGCTGAACCTTCAAAGCCCAGGTAAAGTCCTATCTTCTTTGTGAGGCTTTCTTCATGTTTCCATTGCTCTCAGATCTAGTCTCTCTGTTAAGTCTTTGAGAACCATGTGGCTGAAATGTCCGAGCAGATGCAATCCCTGTTTATTATTTTCCTGCAGCATATGCTGCTGACAAAGAAAATGTTTGTGTACTAATTACCTCATATGAATAGTACTTGTCTCCTTCCATTAAATATCTTTGAGGAAAGCAGCAGTGCTGTATAATTTCTTTTATCCCAAAATGAGAAGCATGGCACTAGGTTTTCACAGCAGCCAACATTTATCAAACATTTGCCATGTGCTTGGCAACTATTCTAAGCTCTGTTCATGTACTAACTCATGTAATCATCACAATAACCCTGTGAGGTGGGTACTAGGATTATCCTCGTTTTGAAGATGAGGGAACCGAGGCTTAGAGAGAGATGCAGTAAATCATCCAAGATGGCACAGCCAGGAAGTATAAGAGACAGGGTTAAAAGGTAGGCTGTCTATACCCTTGACTGCTTGCTGCCAGGGGTCTGTGCTAGGTAATTTATAAATGTTTTCATACTGATAAATAGATAGATTGACTTTGTCTTAAAGAGAAAGTAACTAAAATAAAGCATCATTTGTATAAAAAAAGATGCTCATGCTCAACAGTGAATATGACCAACTTCCCTTTGCTTGGATTTGATCAGAATATTGAACAAAAATTCCATCCTTCTCAGGCTGCCCTTGAGCTTCTATAAAAACTACAGGAAGCACAGAGTCTGATCAGGGCTTTCAACTGGGTTCCTCCTCATCTGAAGGTGAAGTGGAAACTGGGCAAGTGTCCAAATGCTTTACAAACCGGCTTTTGCTGCTGGTAGCTCCCTAGAAACCACTTAGGGGCTCACAAAGCCCACCGTACACAGGGAAACCTGGGCTGCTCATTAAAAGAGGAAACAGGAAACAAGCATCAAAGAACTAGCCGTTTGGACGATGTGTTTGTGTTACATACATGAATCATCTCTGAATAAGAGGGACAAAGACTGTTCTTTTCTTCCAGGCTTGTTATGTTCATGCTGCATCCAAAGTGGTGACGTGGTGTTTGTTAAGGCCGCTCTGTGAAAAGCACTCCAGGTCTCCCCAGAAATGCAAGCCAGCCTCAGAGTTGATGGGAAGCGTAACGAGCAGTCCCTAGTGGAGGACAAGGATGATTTTCCCCCGTCATCTATTCGTATGTTTATAAATGAGTAATGAGGTCAATTTAGGACAGGCAGGTTTTGTGCCACAATTTGGACAGATGTTCAGAGCCTCTGGAAAGCACAGCTGCCTGGTCCAAGTGGTGGCTGTTGCCAGAAGTACTAAGTGTTCAAAGGAGAATGTGTCACCAGGGGCTGATCAGAGGAGCCCACTGATCATCAGGGAGTAATAGGCTTGTATCGATTCTTCCCAACCACATCGACACTCATAGAACCTGTAGCTCTCACTAAGTAAAAATGGACAGAATTAAAAGATATTTTTATAATTGACAGATAAGTATCTGATTAACATAGTTGTCAACCTTTGCTTGTTTATATCCAAAAGATTACACTGGTATCCTGTTAAATTAAAATTGAATTTTATATCAGTCACTATTGAGATGTCTGGCTCTCTCCTTTTGGTAACAGGCACTGAACTATGACATGGAATAAGAAGTTTTTGTTTGTTTGTTTGTTTGTTTTGTTTTGTTCTGTTCTGTTTAAGTATGTGTAGCTCACATGACATTGGACCTCAAATGGCTGATTGTAAAACTCCTGAGCTGCTTTGCTACACTGGAGATATCTAATGCTCCACAGGGTGTGCCGTGACATTAATGCTTCTGTCCAAAGGGTAACAGCCATGGTTAGCCAAGATCATATTTCTCTTTCTGCTATTATAAACCATGCTAGAATGTACATTTCTCTGCATGGCTCTTCAGGTACACTTGTTATTGTTTCCTTAGCGTTCATACTGAAGTGGAAGGGCAGCCCTGGCCAGGTGCTCTGTTGGTTGAAGTGTTGTCCTGTGCAACAAAGGGTTGCAGTTTCGAGCCCCAGTAGGGGTGCATACAGGAGGCAACCAATAGATGTTTCTCTGCCACATCAATGCCTCTCTCTCTCTCCCTCCATTCCTCTCTCTCTAAAATTAATAAAAAACAACAACAGAAAAAACATATCCTTCGGTAAGAATTAAAAAATTATAAAATAAACAAATAAATAAACATACATAAATAAATAAAAGTGGAGGGGCAGGATTATAAAACTCATACATTTTCAACTTTTCTAGATATTTAAAAATTATCCTCTAAAGGACACTGTTACCAGCAGTTCTTGAGAGACCTCATTTCCCCCCATCTTTGCTAACATTTGATGTTGTCAGGTCTTTAATGTTTGTCTATTTGGTTGGTACGAAGTGGCCTCTATCTGGTTGATATGAATTTGTCTTGTTTTGTATTTTCCTGATTATTACTAGAGTTAAATGTTGTTACATTTGCCTATTTTTCATTTAGGTTTCTCTTCTCTGGACAATGATTATTATTATTATCATCATCATTATTATTATTTGCTATTTTCCTATTGGGTTGATTTAAAGAAATATATTTCTAGAGCTGCTTATAATTTCTAGATATCAATTCTTTGTACGTTATGTGCATTGCAAGCAACGTCTCCCAGCCTGTTGTTTGTTTCCTTCATTTTTCATATTGTGTCTGTTGTTGAGCAGGATTTTTAAAATTTTGTGTAGTCAATTTTGTGTCTTCATTATATAATCTGTTCTAACCACAAGTCATAATGATGTTCTTCTATGTTTTGTTATAAAAGACTTAAGGTCTTGTTCCCCATATTTAATTCTGTAATCCACAGGGAATTTATTTATGTACGTACGGTGTGAGATAGGGATCAAATTTTACACTTTTTCATATAGATCACCACTTGTCCCCACATCATATTATTTTAATAGTCCATTTGTTCTCCCTGATCTTTAATGCCATCTCTGTTGTATATCAATTTTATATCTTTAATGGCTCTGTTTCTGCATTATTTGTTTCATTGGTCTATTTTCCTGTTTTTATGCCTCTAATATATTCTCTTAATTAGTATATCTTTATAAAGCATGTTGGTATCTGTTAGGGCAGGCACCAATGCTAACTCCATGCTTGTTCTTTTTTCTTTAATTTTACTTTTATTGTTTACACTATTACAGATATCCCCAATTATTCCCCCTTTGCCCACTTGTTCTTTTATCCAAAACTGTATTGGCTACATAGGGCTTTTTTCTCTTCCACATGAATTTTAGGATCAGCTTGTTAAGCTCTAAGAACTTCCTGGGAATTTTACTTGACAGGTTTTTGTATTTATAGAGTAATTGTGTGAGAAATGACATATATGTAATATTGTGTTTCCCAATTGATTGGTATAACTTTCTATTAATTCAGAGAATCTTTTATGTCATTCAATAATGTTTTGAAATTTTCTCCAGGGAAATAATAGACATATTTGATGACTTAGTACTAATTACCTCAGAAATTTGTTGCTATTATGAATGGAATTTTAATTTCATTTCATTTTGAAATAGCTTATTCTTGGTATATAAAAATATTGATTCCTAATGGTAAAATTATATATAACTATCATGCTGAGTTTCCTTATTAATTATGGAAATTTTTGGTAATTTTTGGCAGGCTGCCTATATAAACAGTTACTATAAATAAACACATTTCTCCTTTCTGTCCAATGCTTATAACTTTTTACTTATTTTAATTCAATGGCTAGAATTTTAGGAGTGATGGTAATGAGTATTCTTGTTTTGTATTTCAATTTAATAAAATTGCTTCTAAAGTTTCTCCTTAAATATAATATATAATGTGAATTTTGAGTATCTATTTTAATATGAAACAATTTTTCTCCAAAATTTATTTTAATAAGGGTCTATTTCCTGAATAAGTATTGAATAATATCAAGTGATTCTCCTAAATCTATTAAAATGGTCACTTTTTCCTTTTCACTTATAAATTTAATGTGCTATATTGATCAGTTTTAAATGCATCCTTGTTCTTTGATTTCTGAGAGTAAAAATATTTGGATTTGGTATATTATTTTTAAATGCTGCTAAATTAGATGCATTAACAATATTTTATACATGACTTCTGCATCTGTTTGTAATTGAGACTAGTCTACAAATTCATATATTGAAGGTTATAGTAACTTTATGAATTATAAAACATACCCTCATTTTTTCTTTCTTTCATAGTTTTCTTTATTTTATTTTATTTTTGTATTTTCCATTATTATTTATCCCCCTTATTCCTCCCTTCCCCTTGCAATCACCACACTGCTGTCCGTGTCCATGAGACCTTTTTCCTTTGTGCTCCATCCCTCTACCTCCTTACTTTAGACTTTTGTTTTCAATCCAAGTTATAAACTCACACACTTTAAAGAGTAAAATAGTTTTCTAAGGTTTGTTACCAAAAAAGAAAAAAAGCTCCTCTCACTCCTAGCAGCCCTCCCACCCAATTATCAATGTTCTGTTCCCAGGAGCAAAAAGTTTTAGTTGGTTATTTTGACATTTACCTTAGGACTTCTGGAAAATATGCTTGCATTGTAATAAGTATTGATTTCCCATTACAAAGAATGAAGATTTATCTTTCTTTCCTTCCTCTGCTGCCCCCCACACATATACTCTTCTCAGCTCTCCACCCTCCCAACAGAGTTACATTACCATTTCAGTTAGATAGGACATTACTATTCCATTATAACAACCATGTAAGTGCTATTCAAAGTAAGACCAGTTTTCCTTGTCTGCATCTTGTTGGTTTTGCCTAAAGTAAATACCATTTGTGTCTGTATTTGTTTTGTTTCTTGGCTTAGTTTCTATGTTTTTATCACTAATAACAATCACAAACTGAAATCCTCACCAACTGTTCAGATCTCCCCTCAGGACACCCAGATGCAATAGGTATTCTATCAATTTTATCCTCTGAAGAAGTCCATGTGGTTAACTTCAGACCTGCCCCAAAGCAGACTGGCTGCTCTCAACACTTGGCAGAGAGCTGGCATCCTGGGATTCCCCTCCACCATCACCCTGGGGATTCCCTTTGCTCCTTTCCTGTATTGGATCTACTGCTTCCTATATCCCATGTTTTCAACTTGTTTTGCATGAGTAAATATTTAGAGATTTTGCATCACTGAAAATGTCTATTATACCCTTCTTTGAACACTAATTTGGTTGATAATAGGATTCTAGATTGGAAACATATTCCTTTAGAATTTTGAAGGGAAGTATTGCTCAATTGTCTTTTCCTTTCCAATGTCAATTTTGAGAAGCCTAAAGCCATTCTAATTCCTAATCCTTACCATGTGACTGTTTTTTTTTCCCTCTTGGAAATTTATGTTTTTCTCTTTGAGCCGACTGTACTGGATCTTAAGAATGGTGGTCCCTGTATGAGTGAATGTCTATCTACTTTTCTGGGAACTCAGTCAGCTTTTTCAAATGGGGAACTCAGGTCCTTAATCTCCAGGAAATTTGCTGGAATTATTTTATTGATTGTTTCTTTCCATGCATTTCTTATTACTTTTTTTTGCTTTTCTACACAGTTGTCCCATTTTTTCCCCATTGCTCTCCCTTGCCCTGCCCACCTCACCCCCTCTCCCATAGTCAATCCCCACCCTGTTGTACATGTCCATGGATCATTTATACTAGTTACTTGGCTAGACCCTTCCCCTTCTTTCCTCCCTTTTCCCTCTTCCCCCTCCCTCTGTTTAATGTCAGTCTGTTCCTTGTTTACATGCCTATGGTTCTATTTTGCTCATTTGTTTGTGTTGTTCATTAGTTTCCTGTATTAGGTGATATCATATGGTATTTGTCTTTCTTTGCCTGGCTTATTTGGCTAAGCATAATTCTTCCTAGTTCCATCCATGTTGTCACAAAAGGCAGGAGTTCCTTCTTTCTTCCTGCTGCATAGTATTCCATTGTGTAAATGTACCACAGTTTTTTGATCCACTCATCCACTGATGGGCACTTAGGCTGTTTCTAGCACTTGACTATTGTAAATAACACTGATATGAACATAGGGGACATAAGGGTGCATAGGTTCTTTTCAATTGGTGTTTCAGGGTTCTTAAGATATAAACCTAATAATGAAATCACTGAATCAAAAGGAAGTTCCATTTTTACTTCTTTGAGGAAATTCTATAACATTTTCCATGGTGGCTGCACCAGTCTGCATTCCCACCAACAGTGCACTAGGGTTCCCTTTTCTTCACATCCTCACCAGCACTTGCTGTTTGTTGTTTGTTAATGATGGCCATTCTGACCTATGTGAGGTGGTATCTCATTGTGGTTTTAATTTGCATCTCTCTTTCTGGGCTCTCTATTCTGTTCCATTGATCTATATGTCTGTTCTTATGCCAGTACCAGACTGTTTTGATTACAGTGGCCTTGTAGTATAGTTCAATATCAGGTATTGTGAGTCCTCCTACTTTGTTCTTCTTTCTCAAAATTGCTGAGATTATTTGGGGTCTTTTTTGGTTCCATATAAATTTTTGATGTATTTTACCAGACTCATCAAGAAAAAAAAAGGGAGAGGCCCAAACAAATAAAATCAGAAATGAAAGAGGAGAAATCACAACTGTGACCACAGAAATACAAAAGATTGTAAGAAATTACTATGAACAATAATATAACAAGAAATTTGACAACCTAGGTGAAATGAACAAATTTCTAGAAATATGTAGTCTTACAAAATTGAATCAAGAAGAAGCAGAAAGCCTGAATAGACCAATAACAGCTAGTGAAATTAAAGCAGTAATTAAAAAACTTTTGGCACACAAAAACCCTGGACCGGTTGGCTTCACAGGTGAATTTTACAAAACATTTAAGGAAGGACTAACTTCCATCCTTCTCAAACTATTCCAAAAAATCCAAGAAGAGAGAAGACTCCCAAACTATTTCTATGAGGGCAATATTATCCTAATTCCAAAACCAGGTCAAGACACAACAAAGAAGGAAAACTACAGGCCAATATCACTGATGAACATAGATGCTAAAATCCTCAACAAAATATTGGCAAACCAGATCCAGCAACATATTAAAAAGATTATACGCCTCGATCAAGTGGGATTCATCCCAGATATGCAAGGATGGTTTAATATTTGCAAATCAATAGACATAATCCACCACATAAACAAAATGAAAAACAAAAATCACATGATCGTATCAATAGATGCTGAAAAGGCATTTGATAAAGTACAACACCCATTTATGATAAAAACACTCAGCAAAGTGGAAATAGAGAGAGCATACCTCAACATAATAAAGGCCATATATGAGAAACCTACAGGCAATATCATACTCAATGGGCAAAAACTGAAAGTTTTCTTCCTAAGATCAGGAACTAGACAAGGATGTCCACTCTCTCCACTTATATTTGACACAGTTTTGGAAGTTCTAACCACAGTGATAAGACAAGAAAAAGAAATAAAAGGCATCCAAATTGGAAAAGAGGATGTAAAACTGTCATTATTTGCAGATGACATGATAGTGTACATAGAAAACCCTATAGACTCCACCAAAACACTACTTGACCTAATAAGTGAATTTGGCAAAATAGCAGGTTAAAAAGTCAACAGTCATAAATCAAAGGCATTTATGTACTCCAACAATAAAATATCATAGATATAAACAAGAAAAAAAATCCAATTTACTATAGCAACAAGAAAAATAAAGCACTTAGGAATAAACTTAACCAAGGATGTGAAAGACCTGTACCTGGAAAACTAAAGAACACTTAAGAAAGAAATTAAGGAAGACCCATGCATTTTTACTGTTCTTCCTTTCTAGAATTTTTAGGTGTTACACTTCTTGAAATGGCTAAGTTTTTTGTATTTTTGTTTTTTGTTTTAAATATGGAATGCTTCACAAATTTCCATGTCATCCATGAGCAGGGGCTCTGTGTTGTTCCAATTTTAGTATATGTGCTGCTGAAGCGAGCACAAACTGGCTAAGTTTTATTCTCTTATCTTTGCTTTATTTTTCTAGAAATTTTCCTTATTTTTGAAAACTGCCCATTATTTTGTGTCTTCTATTTAATTGTAATTTCCAAGAACGGGTGGTGGTGGTGGTGGTTCTTTGAATGATTCTCTTCACAGTACACTGTTCTTGTTTCATGGTTAAAGTATCTTGTAGCCTCTCTTCCTGGGACACTGATGACAATATTTTGAAAGTTTCTTCTTCCTGCTTAGTCTCTGTTTCCTTCGAGTTGCTCATTTCTGTTTATGTTACTCTTTAACTTCCTCTTTAGAAGCCTCCCCTGGATATCTTATACCTCTGTTGTCTCCTCGCTTCAATATTTTGATGTTTCCTCTTAGGCAGTTCAGAACCCCAAGAACTAACCTTTCTAACCAGAAAGGTCAGTCTGAATTTTGCCTGCCTGGCAGCTCTGCCATTGTTTTGGAAAAATACTGGGGTAGGGGTGGGGGATCTAAAACTCTTGGCATTTAAGTTGTTCATGTGTTCTTAATTGCCCCACCTTCAATATAATACCCTCATCCTAAATTGTGCTGACTTCCCCTAAAACAAACACTGTTTTATCCTTTTTTACCTTTTATTGGGGTGATGAAGAAAAATGGCAATTTTCTTTTCAAGTTAAGAATTTGTTTCCTCTGGTCGGCTAAGTTTTTATGCCTTGCTCAAGTGCTTCCCAGCTTCCAGAATGCTATCGCTCCCTGATTATCCCTGTATTTGTTTTCAGATTACTTTTGAGATCAGTTCCACTTCACTGACTTTTTTTCTTAGAAAACGCCATAAACCTTTACTATTCTTCCATGTACTAATAGTTTTTTTCAAAGTTATTTTCAAATTATTTTGTATGTGATATAGTAATTTTTTTAAAATTTCAACTTGATTATATATCTCCTAAAGTCTTCTCTCTTTTTTTCTTTTATTATTTATTTCCAGTGTATCTAATACACTTCACATATCTAGGACTTGATGCCTATAGGTAACTGTTCAATCATTTCTAAGAGACACATTCAGTGTATTCACAGTTGGGGCCAAGGAGATGCAGAGGGTATGATGCCTGTGAGGGTCCAGTGGCTAGGTCATTATGGGAGGGTCTAGAAGAAGGACAAGTCCAAGGGGAGATACCTAAAGAGGGAGAAGACTGGGATCATAGGCTTCTTCCTCAAGTAGCTCTCCTTGGGGAAGAAGATGTTAGGAGCCAAGAAAACCCAAGCTGTGAGCAGCTAGAAAGCAAGGCTGGACAGGATTAAGTGGTTCAGGATGAGAGTCAAATAAGAGACTCAGGGTCTTATTATTATTGGGTGCTGGCTGGGGAACTTGCAATGGGTTGACTAGTTTAAAGCAATAGGGCTGAATCAGGTAATGAACATAACTTTTTGAAAGTTTGAAACAGTTCTACTCCTGTATGATAGAAGAGGAACTCAGATCCTGAAAGGGTGAATGACTTGCCGAAGGTAAACAAATAAGCTGCAGAGCTGCCGACAGAATACAGCTCCTGGACTCTTAGCTCCATATTCTTGCTACTCTTACATTGCTTTTTATTCATGTTTCTTTGGCATTTATAGGGAAACGGGACTCAGATTTACTAAGATTTTCATCTGAGAGCTAATGTCTTTTGTCTGTTGAGCTGCCAATGCAAAGGGATTATAGTCAAGGCCCAGGGCCATCCATCCGAAATCTATGACATACTCCCTGAAATTCTGATACCTGACATTCGTCAACAGAAGGGCTGCCTATCTGGAAAGGCTAAGGTCACTTCTATGTGACAGCAACCAGTTTAGCATGCAGCACAGAAACAAACACATTCTCCCTGTGTTACCTGCTCCTCAGAGCAGTACGTGCTGCTGGAACATGAGAAGCTGTAGATTCCAGCTGGAAAGCTGATGGGCAGGGATGCTGACGTCATGAGGCCTGAGGTACTCATCCCTGGTGCCGCACACACCTGGGCAATTCTGCCTTCATAACTCTGGTGGTGGGACAGATGTGAGCTCAAGAGGGCTGGCCTCCCTGCCCTGAGTGCCCCCAATCACTTAGTTATTTGAGCCTTGGAATCTTGTTACCATGCAGGCCTCTGTGAGGTGGGTCCACTCTCCTCCCAAATACCACCGGAGACCCCCAGATGCTCTCTGGGAGTCTCAGTAGCCTCCAAACACATCACTCTGGGGAGCCATTCTGATTCATCCTGTCAGTTCTTCCTGCCCAGAATATTTTGGTTATTTTAGTCCAAGACCCAAACTCCAACCCCTCCCCTCCAAGCAGGCCCCTCACATAGGCTCCACACTTAGTTTATACCATCCATCCTTTAAATCATTATTTTGATATAGCAGACTTGAAAGAAAAATTATTGATCATTTTTGGCAAAGCACCTTGAAGCATTGCTACTGTTTTCAAGGGAGAGAGAGGGAGCGGCAGGGTCACTTTGGACATCTGATTGTGTCTGGCTAATTAGAAAGAACTTCTTCCTCTGATTACTAGTTCTTTAGGTTCCCACCATTCTTACCTCCCTTCCTTTTAAACAAATTATAGAAGCAATACAACCACCAAACCTGGAAGGATTTTTAGAAAAAGTACGAAGTGGACACCCTATTTCTTGCCCTAGAACAACTTTTATTTCCTTTAAAATATTTCTCTGTCTCTCCTAATTCACATAGCTCATATTTTATATATAAATACTCATAGTATAAGAAACAAGCTACATTATTTTTATTTCATATTCTATTTTGGAATCTTTCTTTGTATATAATTTTTCACAGTGTTGATGGCTGCTTGATATTTCATAGCACAATCACATTATTTCTAGAGGAAAGAGTCGATGTATTTTATGAGCACTATTCCACTACATATACTTGTGCTAGATGCCCATAATTGAGGTAGACACTACAGTATCTTATCTGTATGTTGGATTTTCAAAATGAGGAAATGAAAAGGAAAGCAAGTTAGATAAGAAGGCAAGCATCAGAGGCCAGGAACTGCAGATCAAAACCTGGACACTAAGAATTCTGGGCTGGGTCAACTAGAGGCAGAAGAAGGGGAAGCCTGAGAGCCAGGAAGTCAGCAAGACACATGACCTTGAGGGTCAAACAAAGGGGCCTGGGTAACATATAATCATGTATCCTTCCACAGAGGGTGTTTGCTGTTTGTTCTCCTGCTCATTCTTCTTACTGTGTTTGGCTATTCTTGAGGTCACCAGGGATGGGGGAGTTGAACAAGTAGTACTTGGAACTGAGGTAACTGCACATATTTGCTCTGCCCATGACTAAAGCATGGGTCAAAAGACCTGGGATTATAAAGACATACCCTGGAATAACAAGTTCATGTCCTGACTACAGTGTCTTCCAGGGGAGACACTCATGGTCCCTGCTAAAAGAGGGAGACAAAGAAGCCATATGGGTACTGTACCAGAGATAAGCACTCAACTCAAAGGCAATCTGAAGCCAGTCCTGTAAAAATGACTGGGCCAATCTGCTGTTTCTGTAAGGAATCTTGCCATTTGGAGACTGAGAGGCTATTGCCAGTTAGTGAGGCCCGAGTGTAAAAGAATATCCATAGAGTAGAGAGACCTGTCAGCCATGATGTAGCACGCTGAGATGACATTACAGGGAAATCGCCTCTAAACCTGGTAGAAGTAAAAACAGAGCAGAAGTCCTCATGAAAGAAAAATCAATAGAGAATAAAAGTATTTCCCCAAACACAGTCCAGTCCGTGAGTTTGCTATTGCTCCCTTCTTCAGCTTTTCCTTGGTTAGCCTACACATGTATCTTCTTTTTCCCTACCAGAGGCACCCAAGTAAATCTGTATTCCTTCCAACTAAGAGATTACTGTATCAAAGATCCTAACAATGAAGTCTCAGTAAAGAAGAAATTCCTTAGAGATCTCCACACGAGGTTGCCTTTAAGTCACATTTCCAATGTGTAAAAAAACTGGCAAGAAAAACCAAAAGGGCTCACTGCCTACCTTTACAGGAAGACAATTAAATCAATTAAAGAGTGAGATACAGTATGCCTTTTGCCTTCAAGGTCAGGCCTTGACTCACTAGAACCTTGGCAAAGTCTTACTGTCTGGAGGGAGTAAGAAATCATCCCTGTGGATGACAGACTACTGAGCAGATGGTTAGTAAATCAAGATCCTGATGTAAAATGTTGACACTTTTTAGGCCAGAAAGATGCGGGTGAAATATTACAAAGTTCATCACATGGAGTAAACCACTGGTTTTAAGGAAAAAGACGCTTCAACATGAGATGAGATCCTAATTGCACCAAGAAGAAACATAAAACCAATTAGAGCCCAAGGCCAGTGGGATAGAAAGAAATTACAATTGAAGGGATATTATTTGTTTTTATAAAAGTGTTTAAACAAGAGACTTTATTTTGGTGAATGGATTATGTATCCTGGATGTGCATTAAAGAAGGAAACAGCCTAGCTCAGGATTGGTATTATTAGATTTGTATTATTAAACTCCCAATTAAAATGATGGATTTCTCAGTGTGTTCACAATAATCACAATATAGTAGGAAGAACTATGTCCAAATACCAGATCTGAAAATGGCAGCTATGGGTTGTGAGTCAATCAGTTCCTCTTTCTTTGTTTATCAGATGGAACTCATAATTCCTACTTTTTAGGGTGGGATATTCTCTCCTAGTTGGTTTCCCCTTGGGGTAGAATCCAACAAGAAGGTCCTGGCTAATTTCTGCTTGGAGAGTAGGCCAATGGCAGATGCCCACAGTCTGGAGAGCCCAAGACTCTTAGAGACATGCCTGTGGTGGCTCTAGCACCTGGTCCATGAATATTCACCACCTAGGAGCTGTGGCCTAGAGATGTTCCACAGCACCCGATGTCCTTTAGGCAAAGACTACAGTCAGTTGACATAAGTCATTGTTTAGAAATTGTCACGTTAATACTGTTTGATTTCCCTGCAGATCATTTCATCCTCATAGGATGGTGTGTGAAGTGATAATCCCTGTTTAAGGGATGACGACACTGAGGCTCTGAAAGGTGAAGGAAATTGTCTGAGGTGGCACAACACACCAGTGGGGGAGTCAGGGTCTGAACAGTTCATCAGATTACAGTGTGCACATGCTTCCCATAATCCCACTGAAATTCTGCCAAGTTGGCTGGTGGTATGGCACCTCTCCATCAGCTAATGCAGACTGCCTGTACTGCTGTTCTCACAGTTTGTCCTGGTTCAGTGCTTCTCAAACACCAACATGCATACAAATCACCTGGGGCTCTTGTTAAATGACAGATGCAGATGAGATGGGTCTGGAGTGAGGCCTGAGATGAGAGTGTCTAGATGGTGCCGATGCTGTTGCTTTGCTGGCCACACCGAGTAGCATAATCCTAGCTTACACCCAACACTTCCAAGTTATTCACTGGATTATGAATAGGATCTCTTCTCAAAGCTCAGTACCTTCCCTTCCCTAGTAAAGTAGTGAGTGGCCAGATCTGTGAAGCAGTTCCAAGTAGTTCTTAATGAAATTAAAATCAGACTGACATCCTTAATACTCCCCAGCTGTTATCTAGTACATGCCATTAGGGTAATTGTGTGAGAGAGCTTAGGGTAGACATTAAAATAATAATCTAACCAAGGTCTGTTTAAAGCTACAGGCAACACTTTATTAGTAAAGAAAAATTTAAGGTGGGATCATGGAGTGATGGCAGTAGTAGAAACAGCAGCAGCCACAATGGTACCTTTTATATTTTAAGTTCTTACACATTTTATGGATAATTATTAAGGCAGTTCAGCAAGAAAGACATTATTATAAATTTTTAGTTATTCATATCCTACTTTCATCAATAAAGTAATCTAAAAAATGTCCAAGAGTATCTAACATAGGACAAGAGAGCACAAATGTGGGTGCAAGAAGAAAAATCTGGGTGCAAACAAAGTAGGGCCTGGAGAGCAGCTCTCAGCAAGCACACAGAGACTGCAGGCCTGTCAAGGATTACCCACACTTGGTTCCCATCTTTTCAGAAGTCAACAAATATTATTGAATTATTGGGGCTCTGAAGAAGAAGGATGGCAGTAACTCAGATATTGGCACTTCTAGCCCTACCATAGAACGCCAGCCTTAAGCAAAAGCCTGCAGGTTCTCTCAACAAGCATGAAATCCTATTCCATCAATCACCACCCAGCACAAATAATTACACTGTGCCATAATACACTATTCAAATGCCTACTTCTCCCAGAGACTGGGAAAGGTTTCCGGCCTACTGATGATCCCCCCATTTTTTCACTAGGTCAGCCCTTTTGCTCTGGCCATCAGGCTATATTCCAGCATTCCCTCACTAGCGCTTATGTAAAAACCTTTGTTCTTCACTCCCACCATCTTACTCATCAGACAAGAACCCAGTTCTGGGTGAGCTCTGCCTTCTCCTTCTCAGAGCTTGCACCCGAGCTGCTACACGTAGAGAGAAAAATGCAACAGACCTAAATGATTCACTTTAAATTCATGATATCTAGCTTCAAATGGGCACTCAAATCTGCTCAGCAGGTCTTTTATTTTTCTCTGGTTACTTACTTCCCTATTCCCTGAGAAGGCTATTTTATACTTTCTTTTCTCTCTTGAAAGCTCCTCCATTCCTTCCTCTATCCTCAGATGATGACTTCTCATTTCATGGATAAAATTGAAAAATCATCTTCACTTCACCAAACCTGCAATCTTTACTGGGGCCCATTTTCTCCTTCTTTGCTGGAGTTAAAATGGAAAAGGTGCCCTGCAGCCTATCGAAGTTCAATCCCTTCTACGTGCACCCTGGATCTCATCGCTTCAAATACTGTCCCAATTCAGTTGTTGCCTCTTAATACATTATCAGTTTTTCTCTTTCTTACTGGATCAGCTTCATTGATAAACAAATATGCTTTATTTTTCCTTCATTTATTAAAAAACAAAACAAAGTCTTTATTAACCCTATATCTCTTTCCATGTATCACCCCATTTCTTGAGTTCACAGCCCAGGCCCTTACAAATAGAGTTGTCCACACATTAGCTTCACACTAGCTCTTACTCCATTTCAGACTGGCTTTTACCCTCTTCCACCTTGCCAATAATTTCTACTGGGCATGTGCATGACCAAATTTCCAGGCTTCAGGATGTGAAATCAAATGAATGATTTTCGATCTCATCTTAACATTTCAGCAGCATTGACCCTTTCCTTATATTCTCTCATTGACTCTCATGATACTTACGTCTTCTCCTTTATCTGACTTCCAAATTAGAATGTTCTCTCTTCCTGAGTAATCTCATCTAGTCCATCAGTTTATGTTATTTTTAAAGTTAGTTTTTAATTTTTATTAAAGATGCATATGTGCAGAATTTTTAAATAATACTGTTAAAAGTCTATTGATATTCTTCTCCAAACATCAAAGACATCAGATAGTGTGATCATTCCATTTCTTTTCCTATAGTCTTCCAGAGCTTTCTGATCCTCCTGCTTCAGTCCCACCTGGCTGTCCCGCACAGCTGACACCCTGTGGCTTCTTTTCCCCACTCTCCTGGGTTAACTGTACTCTTTCCGGGATCTTTTCTCTTTCTTGGTTTATAACTTTATTTGGCTGAAGGATATCCTTCAAGAGCTTTTGAAGAAAGAGTACATCCATTTGAATTCTTGCAATTATGAACATACATTTATTTTATCTTCATCCTTTGGATTAAAAATTTAGCTAAGAATATAATTATATGTTAAAAATCATGACCATTCAAAATTTTGAATCAGTGCTCCATTTTCTTCTAATTTTCAATGTTGCTGTTGAAAAGTCCAATGCTATTCAGATTCCTTTTACTTTGTATATGGTTATTTCCTTCCTGTCAGGAGGCTTTTAGGATCTCCCTCTATCTCTAGGTTCTAAATCTCACAATGCAATGTTGTAGGTCTGTTTTCATTCATTGTACAGGGCACTCGATGGCTCCATTTAAGCTGGAGAAATGTGTCTTTTAATTTGGGGAAATTTTATTGAGTCAATATAGTTAAATGTTAGGCTTCTTGTAGCAATCTTCTAATTGTCTTTTTTGTTGCTTATTATTTATCCTTTCGTTGTTCTTGTTCTGTGATCTATGAGGTTGCTTCTAATTTATACTCCAACTTTTATATTGATTTTAAAATTATTGTCAGATCAAAATCTTCAAAAAGTTTAAATTATTCTCTGCTTGTTTTCCGTAGCATTTTGTCCTTGTTTTAGGTATCACACCATCTCTCACCATTCTGAGGATATTAGTTATCATTTGATATTAAGGTATTTCCCTTGCCTTTTCCTTTTTTTCTGATTGTATCTTTTTGTCTTTATATATCTGTTATTCTTGTTTGTTTATTTGTACTGAAAAGAGAGTTAACTGCAAGCTCTAAGATCTTGATAGGGCTTTATCAGTTGATATATTTTATTGTAGATTGTACAAGCCAGACTGGTGTTTTTCCCATTCTCCAAACCTGTCAAGATCTTTTCTACCTCAGGGGCCTTGGATATCAGGATCTATCTAAAAGGTACCCTTTACCCCCCTCACACACACACACACACACACATATACTATCCCCCTTCCCACATTCTTGCCTGAAGCCTTCCTTTGCCTTTAGATCTTTGCTTACACATCACTTCTTTAGATGGGCTTTCTCTGACTATCCAGTCTAAATAAAATAGCTCTCCATTATTCTCCTGTTTCCTTCCTCTATAATATTCACCACAATTTATGTAATTGAAAACTTATGTATTATGCAATTGAGTACTTTCTGGTCTGTTTCCTGTTGTCTAACAACAAGCAATGTGTGGGCAAGGATCATTTCTATTTGTACAATGCTCTAGCCTCAGGGCTTAGCACTGAAATACAGCATGTTTAACAGATATTTGTTCATTTAGTCAATGAATGGATGGATATATAAATGAATAGAAATTCTAGGTTTTTAGTCAATCTCTGGTATAAGTAGCTCTGTAACCATAGGCAAGTCACTTTATCTCCCCAAAGTTGGTTTAACTTCTTCAGACTTAGAATAACAGTACTTACTCTACCTTAGAGGAATTTATGAGACACAACTGAAATAATTGATGTAAAAGTGCTTATTACAAAGGTTTATATAAATATGAGGGATTATAAGAGATTGAATGTGACTTACTCTGTCTTTTCTAATTTTTTTCTTCTTTTCAAATTGAGACCTTAATTTAACACTTCAGGAGTCATACCTTAATAGCACCTTCCAAGTTGCGTATTTATTAAGAGTTCTTTTTAGAACCAAATTAACCAAACTCTTAGATGTGTTTTAAATCAGACATGCCTTATTCAGACTTCTGAGCAAAAAATGTCATGAGAAGATGCCAGTTTCTGGTCCTAGTTCGATGAAGGGAATGGGTAATATCAATTCATGTTCTACTTTTCAGTACAAGGAAGGTATAATAGAAAAATCCTGTTCAGGGATGGGGATTAATTTACCCCTTTATTTATACCATAATTTTACTACAATATTTGCTCCAAACTAACCTGAACAAATGATAACCTATTTTAGTAAGAGTGTGGTCAAGCTAGAATGTTTATTCATTGCTGACAGAAATGTAAATTGATATAATCCTTCTAGAAAGCCATTTAGAATTATGTATAATGTGGCTTAAAGACATTTATATATATTTTTGGTATCATAAATGTTCTTCTGAGAAATTACCCTAAGGAAATAATCCAAAATACAGAAGAAGCTCTATATTAAAAATTATTATTTCCTGTATTTAACAGTGTAAACTATTTAGAGATGACAAAATATATTTCCAATAATTAAAGGTCAAGAAAATTTATGGAGCAGATTTGGCAGAACATTATGTAGCCAAAACAATGAAGATAATAAAAGCTATGGAAAAACATGGAGAAATGTTTATGATACAGTATACCAAATTGTACATACACATTATTACTGATTTAAAAATATTTTAAAGGAAGTTTAAATAAACTTCACTAAAATTTATTCTATTTAAATGGGGAAATAACAAAGGAATTATTTTATCATAACTTCCACAGGACTGACCAAGCAGTCAACTGCTTAGTATTTTTGAACTTTGAGAAAAGAATATAAAGAAAAACCGTAAATGAGAAGGAAAAATCATATAACCAGATGTTAAGCTTCTTAAAACTGAGATACTGCTCTGACTTTTCTTACACTCTCTACAGAGTTTAACTTGGGCCTGAGTACAGAGTAAAAACAGGCATGATTATCAAATACACATCCTGTTAGTCTTCCTCAGCTCTGGTTTCAGTTCTGAGACTCTTAATTCTTGCATGCTGCAGGATTGAGTATTAATTAGAAAGCAAACAGGCCTCCCTCCTTCTTTTAAGAGTATCTCATGATAAAGGAGAGCAAGGCAGAAGTCTAGGTCAGGTTTTCCTATAAAATGCTGGAGAAATATTTTGGACTTTGCAGATCATGAGATCTCCATAGCTCCTACTCAACTTTGACTTAGAGTGAAAGAAGCCACAGAAAACTCATAAACAAATAATTGTCTGTTCCAATAAAACATTATTTACAAACACAGGTAATAGGCTGAAGTTTGCAGTGCTTCTGATGCCTCCATTTATCGCTGTTCAGTTAGTTCCAGATGTTCCTCACCTCTTTAAACAGCTCCTACTTCCGCTGAACATTAAACCAATTCGGTTTCAAATCTCAACACATCCTGTGGATCTTTGCCTTTCGAAGTATAATCAACTGACCTGCAACATTGGCAACACCAGGAAGCTGGTTACAAGATGAGAACTTGAGGCCCTAGCCCAGATGCACTGAATCAGAACTTTCACTGTAACAGGCTCCTGAGTTGACTCACATGCACATTGTATTCTGAGAAGTGCTACTCCAGAGAACACCACAGCTGTCTCTGTAGACCTCCCTATAATAAGACTATATGGCAGAAGCAAGTCAGTGTGTCACCACCTGGTCTCCCTCCTGGATGAATCCTCAATTCCTCCTCGCCCCCATTAAGGTTGACAAAGAGTCTACTGACTTGCGACAATAATAAGGGATTTGTTTTCTTCCCAAACATAGGGACCACCACTCCATCCTGTCAGGGGTTAAAGTCAGTTATATATCAATATTTTCACATTCTCTTCACATGGTTCTCCTGCGAGGTACTGGGTCCCAGAAGTAAACTAAGACCCTTGTGGATCCAATAATTCCATAAGGCAAAGATGCGAATCAGCTAGCCACAATTCCATTCATGAAGCGACTAAGTAGTTTAGAGAGAGGTATGGGAGCTTACTATACTTGTGCCCAAATTTTGAGGGGGACGTATTAGATTGAACCCGATTAGACTGTCATTTCTGTAGGTCAAGAAATGGTTGCCTATTGCCCATTCCACATGGTTCAACCTGATGGTAATATACAAGTAACTCATATCACAGCCTCACGGCCCATGCTTCTTAAACACTTAATAATGAGCCAGGGCCCTTGTTAGACAAATTTCACACATCGCTCTTCTGCTTAATTCTCAGAACAACTTGGAAAATAAATTTTTATATTTCTTATTTTACACATAGGGACATAGAAGCTCAGACAAGTTAATTACCCAAGATCACATAGCAAACTGGGGCTTCAGTTTCAGAATCTAGGTTTATTCCACTGAACCATACTATTTTTCTATAACTCACTCTTTTTCAAGCTGAAGTCTAACCTCTGGGGCTACAAAAACATTCGGTGGAATACCCTGGCATACACTTGAAACAGCATATTGAGGTAGGCAAATGGGGCTAGTTGTCCTCTGGCTGGGGTTCCCCTTAACCTCTTGGCACCCATCCAGGAAACTAATGGTATGGTGGCTGCTTGGGAGCTCCCATCGAAGAGCCCTAACTCTCCTCTGTTCTAGACCAGTGATTCTTAGTGGTATGTAATTTTTAGTCACACATCAAAATCACCTGTAAGACTGTTAAGTACAGATAATGGGGCCCAACCTCTAAAATTTCTAACTCAGTGGGTCTGGGGTAGGACCCAATAGCTTAATTTCTAATAAGTTTGCAGGTTACTCTGACGCTTCTAGGTCTGAGGACCATACTTTGAGAATCACTGTTATAGACCTTAACTATCCTATCTTCTAGCTCCTTATTGGAGTTAAGCTCTTCTAGCCCTCTTATACTTCCACTCCTGACTTAATAAACTCATGGCATGATAATAATAAATAGTAGTAGAGGATTTGATAAATGCCAAGTGGATCTGCCGCACATTATTTATTTATTTTCCTCATTGACTTTATTTTTATTTTTAATATGCTTTATTGATTATGCTATTACAGTTCTCCCAATTTCTTTTCCCTTTGTTACCCTCCACCCAGTGACCCCCTTCCCTCCAGTTGTCTGCCCCCCTTAGTCCATGCCCATTGGTTGTGCATATAGTTCTTCTCAACATCTTCCTATCTGCTCCACTCCCTCCTACTATGCATCTTAATTCCTGTACCATCTCCCTCCCATTCCCCCTTCCCCTTCCCTGTTGACCTCCCTCCAATATGTTCCCCATACCTATAATTCTTTTCCCACTCTTGTTGCCTACTTAGTTTGCCTTTGTTTTGGTTCCCTAGCTTCTGTTGTTGGTTGTTGTGATACAGTTTTCATTTTAATGTTCATAGTTTTGATCCTCTTTCTCCTAAACAAGTCCCTTTAACATTTCATATAACAGTGGTTTGGATCTGATTAACTCCTTTAGTTTTACTTTGTCCTGGAAGCACTTTCTCTGCCCTTCTATTCTGAATAACAACTTCACTGGATAGAGTAATTGTAGTTGTAGGTTTTGGTTTTCATTACTTTGAATATTTCTTGCCAGTCCCTTCTTGCCTGCAGAGTTTCTTTTGAGAAATCAGCTGACAGTCTTATTGGGGCCCATTTGTATGTAATTTTCTTCTTCTCTCTTGCTGCTTTTAAGATTCTTTCTCCTTAATTTTTGACATTTTGATTCTAATGTGTCTTGGTGTGGTTCTCCCTGGGTCCAGTTTTTTTTTTTTTTTAACTCTGTGCTTCCTGGACCTGTAAGTCTATTTCCTTCCCCACGTTAGGGAAGTTCTGCTTCATTATTTTTTCACATAATGTTTCCATTTCTAGTTCTTCTTCTTCGCCTTCTGGCAACCCTACAATTTAGCTTTTGGTCCACTTATAGCTGTCCCATAGGTTTCTGAGCCTCTCCTCATTTTCCTCACTTTTCATTTCCTCTTTCTGCACTGGTTAACTGTTTGTTCCTTCTTTAAGTGCCAATTTGTTGATTTGATCCCTGGTTTTCTTTCCCTCACCACTAGTTTCATATGTGTTTTTGTCCATTTCAGCAGGACTAGCCTTCATTCCTTCCCCATCTTGTTTAAGATCTGCTGTTAGATCTGTAAGCATTTTTATAAGCAAAGCTCTGAACTGTGCCTCAGAAAGATTTCCTATCTGCTGCTTCGTTAGATTAGATACGTGCTGTCTGGTCAGCTGTGTCACTGGGATCTCTATCATGATCTGTGCCATTCTGACAGTTTTGTGTTTACCTTTGCTTCCTGGGCGGGACTGTCACACATCCTACACTATAGGGGGTGGAGACCCATGGATTTGTCACAACTGGGCGACCTTTCTCACCACGTGTGGCGTTTTCTGTGGGGGTGGTGGTCCAAGATTGATTCCTGCCATTCACTCTCCGCTGAGAGACCGGGAGCCTCCTCCTCTGGGCCTCACATTCCAAGGCAATGGGGGTTTGCCTTCCCCGGCATTGGAATCCCAAGCTGACAGGTCTGGTCTGCAGCCAGCGGTGCTCCTCAGGTGCTGCTTGCCGCCCCTTAAATAAGGGTGTCTGTGCTTACCACCCTCCCACTGCCATTGCTGCTGTTCTTGCCACCAGCACAGCTTCTCCTTTCCACCCCAGCTTCGTCTCTCCTACCAGTCTGGACAAGCACCACTTCTTTATAACTTCATACATTGGACTTCTATTTATTTTCTGGAACTTCTGGTTATATTCTGGTTTTCTGGTAGTTGTATTCCTTCTTAGTTGTGGAGGGAGACGGAGCAAGTCAGTCTAGGCCTCCATCTTGGCCTTAAGTCTCCTGTGTGTTTTTGCCTCTGTGTCTTAGGTAGATCTGTTGCTTCTGTCATACATTTAGATACAATACAAACTGTATGCTCTTTCATGTGAAACCCACCGTGAGTGTACATCTTACCCCATTCAGATATAGAGTTCTTATGTCAGATGTGCCCTGGGTATGTTTTCCACTTTTGAGGTGAAGAGTGTCAAATTTCTCTGTATCTTGAGTCCCCTTCCAGTATTCCAGTTTCTTCCTCCTGCTGTTTTGGCTTTACTTATAGAATCCCTCAGGATAATGTTTCAGCAAGGAGGTGTATGAAAATAAAACAATGTCTTGTCCTCATGATAATTTGAGGTTGTTCACAGTAGTCAAGAGTACTGGGATGTGTGAGTAGCTTGAAGACCTCCTATGGGTAACCACTGAGCTCACACATCTCCAGGGTTGGGTGGGAACCCTCCTGTTTCTGACCCACAAGGTTTTTTGGGGAATGGCTCTCTGCCATATGCTTCTTTCCCGGATTCTCTCTCTCTTAGAATGCCGTCTTGGTCTCCCACAAATGGGAGTTGTCAAGCTGATGCCATATTCATGGACAGCCCTTGTTCCCCAGGACATGAAGCAATTCCTGATCGCCCTTGGCTGTAGTCTTGCCCGAGCCTTCTTCTTGTTGCTTTGATGCCCCAAGCTTGAGTTTTTTCACTGTCCCATGCTGCTGACAAGTGACATATATATTGCCAAAGCATGATTTTCCCCCTCCAGTTCCTCTTGTTTCTCAGGTACTCTTGCACATCACACCACCAAACAACTTTCTGTGCCCTAGAATGGCAAATGTTTTCATTCATTCAACACATGAGTTGAATGATTTTTAAATATTTTTAAATTTATTTTCCTAATTATAGTTGACATACAACATTGTATTAGTTTTAGGTGTACAACATAGTGATTAGACATTTATATACCTTATGAAGTGATCACCATGATATAAATCTAGTACCCATCTGGTACCATAAATTGTTATTATATTATTGACTATATTCCCTATACTGTACATTACATCCCCACAACTTATTTATGTGGTGGCTGCCAGATGGATGAGGTAGGGGAATGGGTGAAAAAAGCTGAAGAGAACTAAGAAGTACAAACTGCCAGTTATTGAATAATTCTTATATATATGGTACTGTGTTAAGTACGGAGAAGGCAGGTGCATTTGACATGTAGCATTTTCCCTAAATAACACATTACATTTCACTAAAATCCTGAGTCTACTAACACTGAAAATCGAACCATTGGAAAACACTATTTTTTTCTTTAATATGTGATCAAATCAGATACTAAGTAATTACATTGATCACTGCCTGACTCAGGGTCAGTCCTTGCTATAAATTAAGTGGAAGTGACTGAGGGATTTCTTCCCCAAGGTTACTTACTTGCTTTGATTGTGGTATAGGTAATGCAAATGTGAGAGATTTAGGTTCATATTAACTTGGATTCTGTTTTTTATTGCGGTTATCTAGAGAAATAGAATGTAGGTCAAACAACTTGTATGTGAGGGACAAGGTGGAGCATGACATTATGAAACTTAGGTGCATGAAACATAGCTCAAATGCCAGGAATAACAGGGGTTTCTTAAAGATTCCTAGTCAGCAAAGAGTTATCTTGGGAGTGTTGAATGTCTGGCAGAAGATGGGGATGAAGATATAGACAATCAAAACTCTAAACTTGAACTTTACTTAAGTGAATTTTGACAAGATCTTTTTAATAGTATGAAATTAATCTTATGCAAAAGACCCAATAGCATATATTTTGTTTTCTCTATGACTGAGGACCCTTTCACTAAGTACAGTATTTCAAAATGAATTTCAAATGACCACTTCAAAATCTCAGTGCAGCGCTAGATGAGAAGTCTCCAAACCAGAAATTAAGAGCCACTGGGAAGCCTAGATATCAGCAGAAATGTTGGCAATTGAATTTATAATTATCAACATTCCAAAATAGTTTTCTAAAATAATAGCAAAAGACTCAAGCCATAAAAGTAATGATTTCCAAATCTCACTGTGCAAAAACAATATTTTAGGCACCCCAAATGCCATAAAGACAATTTTAAATGCAAACAAGCTGACCATATTTTTGAAAAATTTATGAAAAAATTGCCCATTATATATAGGGTGGGCAAAAGTGAGTTTACAGTTGTAATACAGATAAATAATATAATAAATAATAAATAATAAACCAAGAATAAACTCTTGTGTTTTGTGTACTCACAGCTGTAGACCTACTTTTGCCCACCCCTGTATTTAATAATAAATACAGAGCTCTTACAAATCAGTAAGAAGAAACCCAATACCCAATGTAAGAAAAGGTATATTATTTAGAGGAGTGCTCACAGTTGGGACAGCAAATCTCCATGACTATTACAACAGAGGTTCTTTCTCACTCTCATAAATCTAACTTAAGAAAGTGTTCCTCATTGGTGGGAGGCTTTTCTCCCTGTAAAGATTCGAGCCCAAGCTTTTTCCACTTGGTGCTCCAACAGTTTCAACATGTGGCTTCCAAGATGATTGCATTCCACTGCACAAACCAACAGAAGAGCTGAAAAATCAGGAGGGTTCATGTATGGGATGCTGTAAGGGCCAGGCCTGGAAGAGGCACCTATCACGTCCATTCACATTCCATTGGCTAGAACTGAATCACACTCACATGGGAATATTTAAGTGCAAGGGGAGCAGGGAATATTGTATACCTGTGTGTCTAGAAAGAAGAAAAAATTGTTGGTGAACAACGATCTAGTCTCTACCACAGCCAAATTACATGCCTTATAGAAGCCTATACATATATATCCATTTATGCAAACACATAAAACGAGATTAGTCTCAATTTCTGAAGATAGCTGTGAGGTGTGAGAGCACCACGTAGGATCTGCAAAAAACGTGTTCACAAAACAATCCTGCAACTCAATCTCTCATCTACCCCAAGAGTATAAAAAGAATCTGAAGTTACAGATGCAAAGAGCATTTGTATAGAGAAAGAGTTATTGGTATTGTAGGAGGCTCATCTCTCTCCCTCCCCCTTTTTCAGCCTACATGAGAGATTTCAGTGAGAACTTGGAGAACTTATTACATGTCCCTGGTGTGTGTCTGACTCAAGCCTGAGAAGCCTAGCGAGGGAGAACCTGGCGTCAGTAGCTGGCAGAAGCAGACTAGGGGTTGCAAGTTGGGAAGTAACTTCTCTCCTGCCATGGGTAAGAGGTTTTGGATATTTTGGTCATATTTGAGAGCCACATGCCAGGGAGAGTTGGTGAGAAGCTGCCTGAGATCCCGCCCAAGGTGAGCCCCCTGGGGGAGCGGGGCATGGGAATCTCAGCAAAGCAAGTTGGAAATTTACTACCAGATCTTAGAGGCTCAGAAAGGCAATTTAAATGACAAGCCCGAAGAAATGCATCCATGTATCAAGGGATTTACAAGTGAGAAATTCCCCAAAACAGGGTGGAGTTCTCCGAAGAGCCCATAGAAATGCTCTAGGAGAGAAAGAATGAACTTAAATTCTTGCCAGGACCAGACAGCACTGAGGCCAACTCATGAGAGCATCAGTCAAGTAGGAATTCTCCTGTGTCCTTTCCTCTTCTCCCCCCACCCCACCCTGCCATGCTTCAGCTATGTAGGCTCAGACACCAAATGGGTAAGTCAGAGGAGGAGTTAAAGTGCTGGCTGAGGAAAGAAGAAAGAAACCCCCTTTCCCACTGTAGGCAGCAAGTCTACGTTGGCCAAACTGGAGGGCAGGGGAGGTGGGGAGACTGGCTTTAAGTAAAGATTGAAGTTTATATTGTTACTCTGGGCTGGACACAAATTACTGAAGCAAACTGCTTTGTGACCAAAAGTGATTGAAGGACTTCTCATTATATGAAATGACCTGGTTTTCATCTGAGCAGACGATGGGTTTTAATGTGCACCATGAGACTATATATGTGACTTCAATGCAATCATTTCAATTACATGTGTAAGTCTTTGAAAAGATAATGACATGCTAATAAGCAGAATCTCGGGATGGTGGGATGGCAGGATTGTGGACAAATGAGTTTCCTTTTTGTTTGTGTATGTATCTGTGTCTTTCAAAGTTCCCACATCACACATGCTGTTTACCATATAATCAGGATGAATGTACATACTGCACATATGCAGTAATTTATACATGATGTGAAATGCAGTAAATTGTACATAATTTTAAGATATTTTGCCACCTTCTCTCTTGCAAGGTGACTATTTACTGGATACCTGATTTCAAAATCATTGAGTGTAAAAGCCATCATTATTTGATTTATGAACATTAAACTGTACATTAAATTCATCTAAATGGCCATATTGGTAACATTCTGTGTCTTAAAGCAACACGTTCATAGAAATTGAGTGATCATTTCACAGTCCATCCATCTCATCTACCCTTTTGCCCTCCAACATCTGTCTGCTATTTCTGAATTTCCTCCTTCTGAGTCCTTATTAAGTTATCTGTCTTCAAAGCAGATATATTTAGTGTCCACCTCAAATGCTACAGTTTTTCAAGAAGGCTTCATCATATGTACATAAATCTCATCTCCCTCCTGAGTTCCACAGTGTGTGAATCTGGACCCCATGACTAAGCAACTGACTATGTACTGACTGACTTTTTCTGGATGTTAGGCTTATTCTCTTAACTAGATAACTTTCTCCAAGCTAGAGAACACCTGTGGTCCGTCCAAATGCCTTGAGCCCCTAACCACCCATTACTGGGCACATATTAGGTAAGAAGATAAACTGTTACATCAAGCAAATTTAGATAGAAAGACATGATTTTTTTTCATTCCTGTTACTCTTGTATGATCACCTCTCAGATCTTGAGCCATGCGGCAAGGTTTTATTAGCCACAGTTCTAAGACTACTGTTGTTTTTCTGGCCTGCATTTGGAGAGGTTTACCAATCCATATGCCAGGTGAGGCTTAGAAAAAGAGGGAAGAATGAAAAGAAACACCACAAACAACATATTCCTGCTGTCTTATGTGGTTGGGAATTTGGGAAGATCAGTGGCCTATTAGCTTGTACTAACTCTATCCCCCAAATAACAAAGTATTTGAGGCATTATCTATTACTACTACTACAACTACTACTACCACTACTCCTCCTACTACTACCCTTAGTTACATTTTATTGAGAGCCTTCTCTTCATATTTTACTAGGCACTTTATAAACATTATCTCAGTGAATTCCTGCAACATTAACAAAATACAGAATTATTTACCCTCATTTGCAGATGAAAAAACAGAGGTGTTAAATGACTTATCTAGGGTCATTCAGCTGCTAAATAGCGGGATGGGATGTCAGTTCAGGTTTGTTGTGTTCTGATATCTGTACTCCTTCCACTATACCATGATGTTTCATTAAAAACAGTTTCTTTCAACAGCAGTTTCTTAATAAGTTAAATCTTCTTATTATATGACTTGCCAATTCCACTCCTGTCTACCCATAAGAAATGAAAAAACATGTCCACAGACATATACACAAATGTTAAAAGCAGCTTATTTCCAATATCCCAAACCAGGGAACAACCCAAATGTCAATCATCAGATGGACACAGGCATACCCTGGAGATATGGCGAGTTCAGTTCCAGACCACCGCAATAAAGCAAATGTTACAGTAAAGTGAGCTGTAACCTTTCTCCTATTGGAGGGTCTTGCCTTCAATTGGTAAAAAAGAGCAACACCACTGAAGCGCAGTACAGTGAGGTATGCCTATGGATAGATGAATTGATAAGCCACTAGGTTAGGCTAGATTAGATGAAAGGTAAGTCAGATATGGCATATTCATATAATAGAATACTACTCAACAATAAAAGGTAGGCACTACTGATATTGCAACAATAGAGGTGACTCTCAAAAACTTTATCCTGGACTTCCAGCCAAGATGGAGGCTTAGACGGACACGCTCGGTCTCCCTCTACAACTAGAGAGGAATACAACTACTTCAAAACAAAAGATAACTAGAAATTCCAGAAAATAAAACTACACGGAAGCCCAACGTATGAAGTTATAAACCAGCGGCGCCCTTTGGGCAGGTAGGATGAGCGAAAGGGGGCGGTGCTGTTTGCGGTCGCACCAGGGACAGAGGCAGGGAGAACAATTCCGGCTGCAGTCGAACCCCCGGCAGCTCGCGACCCCAACGCTGGGGAAAGCAGCCACCACATCGCTTTGAACAGTGAGGCCCAGGGGGATGGGAGGACGGATCCCGGTCTCCTAGCGGAATAACCGTGTGAATCCATCTTGGACCCCCGCCCCCACACAAGCCGCCACAGGGCTGCGAAATAGGTTGCGGACAGGCACCGGTCGCTGGGTCATGACGAGTACACAGGCACTGTCCCCCATAGCCGGCCCAAGAAAACAAAACACATCTGTCAAAATGAGGCAGACAACTATAGAAATCCCGGTGGCGCAGCTCACCAGGCAACAGATGAGGAATCTGACAGATGAACAAATAAGAAACCTGTCAGAGGCTCAGTTCAGGGCCATTGTTATCAGGTGGCTTACAGAATTCACAAAAGATCTGGAAAAAGATGAGAAAGAAGCGAAAAACACTCATAACGAAAGGAACAAAACCACATACGAGACAGATGGTGAGGGAAAAAAATCCAGAGTTCATTTCAACAAACCAGAATATAGAGAAGGAACAAACAGTCAACCAATGCAGCGAGAGGAAACGGGAAGCAAGGATGAGAGGATCAGAAACCTCTGGGACAGCTATAAAAGGCCCAACATAAGAATCATTGGTTTGCCAGAGAGCGAAGAAGATGAACTAGAACTTGAAAAATTGAGTGAAAATATAATAAAGGAGAACTTCCCAAACTTGGGGAAGGAAATAGACTTACAGGTCCAGGAAACACAGAGAATTCAAAAAAAACTGGACCCAGGGAGAACCACTCCAAGACACATTATAATCAAAATGTCAAAAATTAAAGATAAAGAGAGAATCTTAAAAGCAGCAAGAGAGAAGAAAAGAATCATGTACAAAGGGGTCCCAATTAGATTATCAGCTGACTTCTCAAGGGAGACCCTGCAGGCAAGAAGGGACTGGCAAGAAATATTCAAAGTAATGAAAATCCAAAACCTACAACCACGAATACTCTATCCAGCGAAATTGTCATTCAGAATAGAAGGACAGAGAAAGTGTTTCCAGGACAAAATAAAACTGAAAGAGTTCATTAGATCCAAACCACTGTTATATGAGATGTTAAAGGGACTGGTTTAGAAAAAGGAGGATCAAAACTCTGAAATCTAAAATGAAAACTGCATCACAAGAAACAACAGAAGCTAGGGAATTGAAACAAAGGCAAACTAAACAGGCAACGAGAGTGGAAAAAGAACTATAGGTACGGGGAACATATTGGGGGGAGGTCAACAGGGAGGGGGAATGGGGAGAGGGAGGGAGATGATATAGGAATTAAGGATCATGGTAGGAGGGAATGGAATAGACAGAGAGAGGTCGAGAAGAACTATATGCACAACTAATGGACATGGTCTAAAAGGGGGGGACAACTGGAGGGAGGGGGAATGGGGAGAGGGAGGGAGATGATATAGGAATTAAGGATCATGGTAGGAGGGAATGGAATAGACAGAGAGAGGTTGAGAAGAACTATATGCACAACTAATGGACATGGTCTAAAAGGGGGGGACAACTGGAGGGAGGGGGGCCACCAGGTGGAGGGGAGCAGAGGGAAGGGAAATTGGGACAAATGTAATATTATAATCAATAAAACACATTAAAAAAAAAAAACTTTATCCTGAATGAAAGAAGTCAGTTACAAAAGACTATTAATTTTATCATTTTACTTATATGACATTTCAAGAAAAGGCAAAACTGAGGAGATACGCATCTGGCCAGTGATTTGTTAGGGCTGAGGATACAAGTGGGAATGAACTATAGATGAGGGAGTACATTTCTGAGGGTCATGGTTGCACAGCTGTTTGATTCACTAAAAATCATCAAACTGTAAGTTTAAAAAGGGAGAACTGAATGGTATTTTGACTTCAATAAAGTGGTTAAAAAAATGAATGTAGGCATTTTAAGTGTACAGATGACAAAGGCCTATTTCTTTATTCCCAAACTAGTCAATCCCTTTTTGTCCTCTGGTTTAGGCAAACATTGATAGATTACTTCTGCCTATTCTAGATTTCAGATCAATGAAATCACATACAGGCATCCTTCACATAACAACATCTTGGTCAATGACAGACCGTGTATATGACATTGGTCCCATTAGATTATATTGGAGCTGGAAAATTCCTAACATCTAGTGATGTCATAGTTTTCATAACATCATAGCACAACACATAACTCATGTGTTCCTGGTGATGCAGGTGTTACCAAACCTACCGCTCTGCCAATCACATAGTAGCACATACAGTTATGTATAGCGCACAAAACTTGAAAATATAATAAACAACTGGCTTATGTATCTACCATACTGTACTTTTTACATTGTGATTTAGATTGCATTCTTTCTACTTATAAAAAGTTTCTTCCCATAAAACTGTATACAGTGTTACGTTGGCAGCAGCTCCATGCATCTCCTGGTTACTACATCTCTCAATTGTTTCACTTTCTCTTGTGCATGATTTAATCTCATGCTGTCTTGTTCAAGCATAAAAAATCCACTGCAAATGTTGCCAGCAAGAGGCTGCATTGAATGATTGACCTGGAAACGACATTAAGAGTGATCAAGGACTAGGAAGGTGGAAAATCAGTGATGGTTATTGCTTGTCAGTCAGCCACATCCCATTCCACCACAGCTACAATCTTGAAGAACAAAGACAAGTGACAGAAGCTGTAAAAATCTCTCTCACTGAAGGCAACAAGACTAATGACAATTCAACAAAGGCCTATGTCAGATGTGAAGAAACTTCGAATGGCCTGGATTGAAGACCAGACACAGAAGTGCATCCCTCTCAGGCACATGAAGACCATGGCCAAAGCAAAATGTTTGTTTGCAATGCTGAGAGAAGAGGCTGGACCTGCCTATGATATTGAATTTATTGCTAGCTCTAGGTGATTTAACAGACTCAAGATCATCATTCATTACATAATGTGAAAGTGATTGGTGAGTCTGCAAGTGCTAATGTGAAGGAAGCTGAAGCATTTTTGGAAACTCCAGATAAGCTGATTGTGAAGGAAAATTACTTGCTAGAACAAATATTCAGTATGATGAAACTTCCCTGTTCTGGAAACAGATGCCTAAAAGGACTTTCATCCATAATGAGGTCAAGTCAATGCCAGGTTTCAAGGTCTTTAAGGACAGAATAACTCTAACTTGGGGGCAATGTTATAGACTAGAAATTGAAACATTTTTGTGATATTGCACATTGAGAACCCCAGGACCTTCAAGCATATCAATAAGCACACAAACTGCCAATGTACCACAGGATCAATAAGAATTCATGGAGTCATCAGCTCCTCTTCCAGGATACCCTCCTGAATTGCTATGCCAGAGAAACAAAATGAAGAGGTACTGCTTGGAGAATAACATACTTAGCAAGATCTTGCTTATTGTTTTTAATGCTCATGGACATCTTTCTTTTATTGGTGATCTTTATATCAAAGTGGTATTTCTTCCTCCAAACATCACTGCTTTGATCCAAACAATGAATCAAAGAGTTATAGCAGCTTTTAAGGCCTACTACCTGAGGAGAAGCTTTGGCCAGAATATTGTTGCAACTGAGAAAGACAATGATGCAATTCAGAAAGGATTACCACACCTATGACTGCATCACAAATCTGGCTTGGGCTTGGGGTGATGCTACCAAGGAGTATATGAATGGTATCTGGAGGAAGACACACAAGAGGGTCAAACTCTTCTAAGGGTTTGCCAAGGATAAGGAGGTTGTAAAAATCAACAAGGATGTGGATGAGATGCAAGCCACTTTAGCCTGGGTGTGGATGAGGATGACGTTGAGGAGCTCCTAGACATGGTTCCTCAGGAGCTGAGTAATGAGGAGGTGTTGGAACTAGAACAGGAACACACAGCTGTAAAAGAGGCAAGAGGAATGGAAACTACAGGAGAAGAAAAAAAGAACCCCCAAGAAAATTTACAATGAAGGGTATAGCCAAAACTAAACAAGCAGACCTCAACAAGCTCCCTAAAACGTTTGAAAACATGAACCCCCAACAGTGAAAGATTTTCATTAATAAAGTGAATGTTCATGGTATGTACCTGCTTACAAGCACATCTATGATGAAAAAAAGAAACAAACCAAGCAAACCACCATGGACATGTTTCTGAAAAGAGTGATACCGCCTCAAGAAAAACCTCAGGCTGGTCCTTCAGAAGTGCTCCAGAAGAAGGCAATGGTATCATAGGAGATGACAGCTTCCTGGGTGCTCCTGCCCCTGAAGACCCTCCAGGGGAGGAGCTGTAGAGGGAATCACAGTGATATTGATGTTCCTAACTCTGTGAAGGCCTAATGAGTGTGTTTGTGCCTTAGTTTTTAACAAAAAACTTTAAAAAGTAAAAAAAAAAAAAAAAAAAAAAGAATAAGGGTATAAAGAAAAAATATTTTTGTATAGCTGTGCAACGCGTGTGATAAGCTGTGTTATTTACATAAGACTGGTGAAGTTAAAAATATAAAAACGTTTGTAAAGTGAAAATGTTATAGTAAGCTAAAGTTAACTGATTATCAAAGAAAAATGTTTTTGTATAAATTTAGCGTAGTCTAAGTGTACAGTGTTTAAAGTCTATAGTCGTGTACAGCCGCATACAGCCATGTCTTAGGCCGTCACATTCACTCACCACCCACTCACTGACTCACCCAGAGCAACTTCCTTCCAGTCATTCCAGTAGCTAATCCCAGCAGCTAATGGAGTTGTAACCACAACCACATCTCTCCCCAACCGATTGTAAAGGTCAGCCATGATAGAGTTCCCTTCACTTGAAGATTTGGTGGTGGACCCATGGAAGCCTCTGAAACTCTCTCTAGCTACCAAAGTAGTAAGCGAAAAGCAGTATCACTCTTCTGGAGGGATTACGTAGATTAGTGATGCCATCGAGGCCCTGAAAGATGTAGGCATGGCGGTGCCTTCCACATCCCCTTTCAATAATACAGAAGACATACATATCTTGGAAAATAACTTTGGATTATCAAAGACATGTGTTGGTGTCTTCGTTTTTCACTTGATGTGGTGGAGAAGACAACCTGTCCTGTGCACACCACTGAGTCTCTTTCCTCAGCCACCTCTATCATTGCCTAATTGGCTCACAAGCAAAGTAGCCATGGATGGAGGTTATGTGTGGGCTCAGTAACATGGACTCTCATTCATGAAATCCAGCCTGGCTTCCAACCCTACAGAGTGTCCAGTCTGCCAACCACCTGCTGAACCCTGATATGGCATCATTTTCTCAGGGGACCATCCAGCTACCGGGTGGCAGCTTGTTTACATTGGAACAAACACTTCCTCTATGGAAGGAGCAGCTGTATTCTCACTAGAATATTACTCTGAACATAGATTTGCCTTCCTTGCCTGCAATATTTCTGCCATAACCATCATCCATTGACCTGCGAATGCCTCACTCACCATAACAATATTCTACACATCCTAGCTGCTGTTCAAGGAACAGATCTTTTAGCAAATGCCTTACAGCAATTGACTTATGCTCATGGTATTACTGTGGTCTCCAATTACCCCTAAAGTGACCGGCTTGATAGAATGGTGACATGGCTTTTAAGGCTCAGATACAGTGACAGCTGGGTAGCAGAATCTTGCAGGGGGGGGATGTGTCTTCCAGGAGATAGTATATGCTCTAAATCAGCAACCAATATATAGTGCTGTTTCTTCCATACACAGAATTCATATGACTGTGATCAGGGGGGGGAACAACAGAGACTTCTCTCACTGGTGTCCCACTAAAAACGTTTTTGCATTCTGTCTCCACAGCTGTGGAACCTGCTCCACTATTGGTCATACTTTACAAAGGAGGAATGATTTGATGTGGGGCACAGCAATGGTTCTCTGAAAGGGGAAGCTGAAACTGCCGCCTGGCCAGTTTGGGATCCTCAAGCCAGTGAGGCTAAAAGGGGGTTACTCTACTGCCTGGAGTGACCAAGCTTAACTACCAGGGGAAGTCGGTTTGCTGCTACACAGTGAAGGAGAAAAAGAATATGTCTGGAATGGGAGAAATTCTTTGGAGCCTCTTGATAGTTCCCTGTCCTATAATTAAACTAAATGGAAAACTGAAACAACCAAACATAAACAGGACTGCTTATGGTCAAGGCCCTTCAGGTACAAAGGTATGGGTCACCCTGCCAGGCAAGGGCCACAACCAGCCAACACACTTGTTGAATGCAATAGTGCATGAGTAGTGGGGAGAAATAGCTATGAAGAGTATCTGCAACCACCTGACCAGATGACACACGAGAACTGTAGTTTTTAGTATTTCTTTCTTATTTTTGATATGAAACAACTTGTGTATCTTATAAAGGCTAAAAGGCAAAGGCTCTGGCTATCTGGACTTTGAGTCCTATCTCTCCTTTTTATTAGTTCTGTGACCTGGACTAAGTTTAAATTTTTTTTTGAAGTTTGTCTCTGAAACGTGTGAATAATTATGCTATCTTCCTCAGGGAGTTCTGTGACCTTTAGATGGGTTAACACCTTTAGAAATATGAGATGCAGAATAGTGCCTGTCCCACAGGAAGCATTCAGGGGTAACTGTCATTATTAGGAGGGGCCGTGGCACCAGTGAAAGCAGATTTCTACAGATCTGGATGTTTATCCTTCAGGGGAAATTTTCCCCATGACTGTCCCAAAAACATACATGGAAAGGAACAAATTCCCAGGCTTAAATTTCTTTCTGCTTTTTTAGCCATTTCGGAGGGACCCTCCCTAGAAAATTCCAACAAGCCTTGCCTTCGTACTATAGCATCCTCTTGCATTTCTGTGAGAACACCCTGAGAATAGCTTATGCTTGCGAAAGGGACTTAGGGGAGGTTTAAAAATGGTAAAATTTGACCAAGTCTCCAAATGAAAAATACAGCTTTAGGGGAAACCAGACATCTCCCTCTTTTTCTCTCACTCTCAAAATGCATTATGATGAATACTGCCCCAGGGCAACTGTATGCAAACTTCCACTGTGCTTATGGGGAAAGATTATAATTGAATCCCCTAGAATGATGGGGGGAAAAAAAGACCCAGACAGACAAGGCTCAGAGGCTGCAGACAGGCCCAGTTTGGCCTCTAGCCCACAGCATCTACAATTATTCTGTGGTGATTTTTATTTATCTATTTAGTGCTCTCACTAGGCAGGGAAAGAGAGAAAGAGAGAGAACGAGAGAGAGAATCAGTCATAATTTAGCCCTTCTGGTTAGGCAGCAAGCTCGAAATTGAAAAAGTTATTCAAATGGATAATAAAATGGGGCTGAGTTTCTAATGTCACCCTCCATGGGAAAATGCCATAAATTGTGGGACTTTGCAAAATGACTTACATGTTGTTTGTGATGAGATTATTTAAGAGTCAGCTCAGTGACGCTATTCAAGGACATTATCCCAGGGAGAGTGGCAGACTTCTGCACTTGCATCAAAAAGGAGGATGAAATCTCTGTATTTGATCTGGAGATGGTCAATAACAGCCACTGAATGCAACCAGGCCCCTTCTGTGCTAACTGGTTATTTATCGGTGAGACTGAAAAACTGTCCCTTAAAGCTGTGGCCCTGGATGAAATGTGTCAAATGTAGTCAAGTGATCCTGGGTGCAGATGGGTTGAGAGGAGAGGCTGATAATACAATGTGCCTGTCAGGAACTGGGTGAGGCCAATCCCAGTGCTGGTGGAGCTGTGGTCATGACCATATCCCTCCCCCAACCTCCTGTGAAGGTCAACTTGAAATAGTCCTCTCCATTTTAAGAATTGGTGATAGATAAATAGTGATCACTTCTACTACCTGCATTATCTTCAATCCCAACCAAACTCACTGTGACATTTGTAGTTACAAAGCACTTTCATATACAATAGCTCAGGGAAGTAGGTAATTCATTTTATCTCCATTTTATAGATCTGAAATAAATAAAGTTCAAGGAGAGGAAGTTTTTTGTCCAAGCTCATCATGGTTACTTAGGTTATGGAACAGAAGTGTGAACCTGAGGGTCAATAAGTTATCACCATATTTAAACCCATATCCCTTTCATAACTGAAATATCAATATTGAGCTTTTAAAATTTGACACTTCAGAACCTAGAGAAGTATAGCACAATATTGTAAGTAGAATTTTCTGTGATGGTAGAAATATTCTGTAATCTGTGGTGTCCAATAGGTTAGCTGTGAGCCATACTTGGTTGTTGAGCACTAATGAAGTGACTAGTGAGATTGAAGAATCTTAAGTTTTATTTAATTGTAGTGAATTTAAATTAAAACTCCCATGTGGCTAATAGCTATAATATTAGGTAACAGAAATTTATTCATTCATTTAATAGCCAGGAAACCTGGCCTTCCTCCAAGTAAGTACAGTTTAGGGCCTGCAGTTCAGAGTCAGACAGTTTATTTCACACAATATCCAGTTGAATAAGGTATCGAAGAGAAAGGAGTGGGGAGCTTTGAAGGAATTCAACAAATTGCCATAGAATCTGAGAAAATTGAGGTCCATACATTTTATATATATCAATGTTACTGTATTCATATGTACCTGGAAAAAGAAGAAGAATATAGGAAAAGAAACTGGAAAGGAAAGCTAATCAGTGTTGTCCTCATGGGGAACTCTGGAGAAACTGTGAAGCTTTGTATCAAGAGGCTTGTGCTACTTGAAGAGAAAGGAAGTCTATGAGGGAGGGGATCCTTCTGGGGAAAGTCACAGAGGTGGCTACAAAGGACATTATGGGACAGAAACCTGAGGCCAAATGGCAGGCCTGAAACAAACACAGGGTAGGCACTCAGCCCTGGGGTTTGGATTTGAAGTGAAATATTTGAGAGAAAAGGGTCAAGGGTTTATCTCTCTGAAGCAATTAAAGAGAATACAGGGTAATATAATAATTCAGGAACCTAATATCTAAGAGTTAGAAAGTTCTAGGTTCTACCAGATGTTTGTTGTCAGGAAGTAGGGGAAGCACAGGACCCAGGGATGCCCACTGCTTCAGGGGAGAGGCCTGGAGACTAGGCCGCACCTGTTGAAGGACAACAGGGCTTGGAAGCAGCACAATCAAGCATACAGGATGCTTCAGCCTGTGAGAAGAATCCCCAGGTAACATGTTTTAAAGTGTAAGGATATAGATTATTTCACATGATGAGAAATTCAGAGGTAGGGTAGGTTCAGGGTTGATAGTTTTAATTTAATTTAATTCTCATGACAATTTCACAAGGAAGGCTCACTGGAGAGCCATGAAGAAGTTGAGACTTTGTGAGGCTAAATTATTGACCAAATTCACACACCTGTTAAGTGGTTGAATCAGGGTTGGACCCATAAAACCTCAGGTACAGAAAGCAACTGAATACTTTATACTGGTGAGGTTTTACTTATGTAAAGGATTTTTAGTATTTTCTGACAGCATTAGAACAAGGATATTTTTATAATTTCCATTTTATGAAGGTCAGAAATCACAGTGCTGAGAAACCACGAAGATAGTGTCCAAATCACACAGCAGGTCAAACTAGAGATGAATCTATAGCTCAAAACACAGAGCTTTCTATCAGAACTACCAGGTGTTATTTCATGGTTCCCACTTCTAACAAAAGAACAATAAACAAACACAATCAAACAACGCACTCCATGGTGTTTGCTGAATTGAATCTCCTTGCAGCCTCTGTGCCCACTCAGTGCCCAGTGGCTGTGCTCTCTGATGTCAGCCTCATTGCTTTCCCCACACTATCCCATTGGCTGCTGTTTGTGAAAATCAAAGGATAGTGAGGAGCACACCATGGCTACAAAGCAAAGTGAAGAGGCAGACCCAGCATCTGCAGCCACAGGGGGCAGCCACTCCAGGAGAAACTGACCTGGAGTTCATTCAAGGACAAAAGGGAGTCCTGGCTATATCTAGAGAGGTAACATCTCAAATGTTAAGTCATCTGACCTTCCCTCTCTATTTAAAGTCTCAGAATGGATTATGCATCAAAAAGCAGCCGATAAACCAGCAAAAAACAAGAACCGATAAGCTTGCATGAAGGACTTCAAACGCATGCAGCCTGTATGTAAGCTGGTAAAAAGGTATTATTTTTGGTTGTAGAGAACTTCTACAACCAGAAGGTCTAAAACACATTCAATAGCTAGACCTAAGCTTAGCTTAGCCTATGTGAAGAGTTAACATTATTTTTCAGAAGATAATTATTCATTCATTATCTTATCGGTTGCCAATGTCACTGAATGCTGAGAAACTGATCAGCATACAGCCTAAAACATCTAGGACTTTGGAATGGAAATAACTGCCAAATATGGATTAAACTGATAAAAATAATTCCAAACATGATTAGAGTCACTCTGTTGTATATCCCACACAGCAGGTAAGAAATCCTTGAGAAGAATTAAGGAAAGGTTTAGGGAAAGCAGATTAATGGAGAAAAAATTAAGTATGTTTCAAAAGCAGTACCAAACATATTTTAAATGACAATATGAAAAGGTACTAGGACACAGCAAAATTCAAGCACTTGGTTTAAATGTTGTCCTCTCATTATAAATGGAAATGTGTCCTTGTGGTACAAATATGCACATGGAAGATATTTGGAAGTGGCAAATATAAGTGGTTCTCTTTCTTTCTTTCTTTACATTTAATTGCACAAGTGATATAGAAAAGCATTCTTATTGTAAAAGATTCAAACAATGCAAAGCATATAAAATGAAATGTAAAGATCCCCCTGGATGCCACATGCTCCTCACTGGCTCCTCTTTCCCCAAGGACATTGTCCCTGCTGAGTTAACTAGTGCTTCTGATCCCCTTCCCATTCATTTACCTACATAGGGTCACACATGTATATATTCTTGGTTTGTTCCTTACATAAATGCAGATGGTAATGTAAATACTATTTTGTTACTTGCTTGTTTTCACATATGAATATATATTGGAGCTCTTTTCAAGTCAGTACATATATATCTACATTACCTTTCAATAGCAAGCATAGTGTCGCATAGCATGAACATTCCATAATTTACTTAGCAGGTGCCTTATTGATGATGTTTGATGTCTTTGTAATGCTTTATTACAACAAATTTCCAAAGAAGGTTTGTGTCTATTTTCCAAGATATCAGAGAAGGTATCATTTCTAGTAGACTCAGTGAAAACTCACTCATGAGTACTATAGGCTGCAAAGCAGTCTATAATGAGCCAGTGACATCAATTCTGCCCCCTCTGACTGAGGCCAGGTGGCCACTACTGTTACAGAAACAGGGGAGTCCAAAAACAAACCCCAGAGTTTTTGGCTGGGAGATAGGCAGCAGGAAGCAGCTTTCAGGATGCCCTTGCATGCCTGGAGCTAGTGGCTGGATACATTGTTGCAAAGATCTGCTTTACTTCCAAGACTCAGGAAGATGGGGGGGATCTTGGACTGTGGGCTGGTACAGAAGAAGCAGACAGAGCCTACGTAGGGTTCTGTGAATGGTCAGAACTGTTTGCAACACTCACGGCGTGAGAGGACGCAGGGGGAGAAAGAGGAGGGAGGGAGGAAGAGAGAAGCAGCTGCGGACATTTTGGGCTGGCTCTGGCTCTAGGAGGCTCTCTCTCTCAGGCTCTCTCTGGCCCTCACGCCCTCACTCTCTGGCTCTGGTGGGCTCCCCCCATGTGGCTTGGAGGGGCAGGGGTCTCCAGGCTGCTTTAAGAAGAGGCTCTTGCCAGGCTGCTTTGAGAAGGAGAGGAGATCCATGCGGTTTACAGGAAGAAGGCAGTTTACAAGGAGGCTGAAAATCCAGGAGGTTCTGCATTGAGAGCTGGAGGGCACCACAGCACAGAAAGGACCTCCCCAATCAGAACTGAGTGACTGGCAGCTACTGGTAAAGCTGAACTGTGCCTAGGAAGTAGGGAAACGGTGTTTCTGACTTTCCTAAGACTGGCCAGGTCTGGGAGGGGGAGGCAGGGCTTTGTGTAAATAAACAATTCTTTTCCTTTTCACCAGACTCTGGTATTCAGAGTTATAATTCTGGCAGCGGGCAATCGGACCCCTAACTAAACAGCCCGTGGGTTCTGTTTCAATTGGAGCAGCCCAGGGGTTCTGTTACACTACCATGGCCCCTCTTCTTGGCTTACTGGCATTTTAATCAATGGGACTCGGGGAGGGTGACCCACCAGATCTCCATATCTCATGAATGTAAAACCAAGCTAATTACTCAACTTCTCTAAGCCTTGGTTTTCTTTTACAAAAGATGAGGATGATAATCCAACCTGATAGAGCTTGTTCGTGAAGATCAAATGAGGCAAATTGGTATACAACGTAACACAATGGTCAGGAACAAGGGTTGACATGTCACAGAGACCTAGGATTGGATGGATGACTGCTTCACCACTTACCCACAGAGGAGCCTTGAGAAAGTTTTATAACCTCTCTAAAGTTCAATTTCCATAACATAAAATAAGGATAAAATTAACTTATGATTAACTTGTGATTTTGAGAACTAAATAAGATACTGTATCTTAGCATTCAACCTGACTTGCGGAGAATACTCAAAAATTCTCTTTACCTTGATTGCAAAGCTTCAGTTGAAGAACAGAGTATGACTTCACTGAGAAAATGTGGCAGCATGGTTACTAATGCTTATTTATTTATAGTTTTATAGCCAACTTAACACATATATTTTGATCCTCATAAAAACCTCCATTGTAGGCATAAAAATCTCATAATTCTTCTCCAGGGTTTACCACTATAGAGAGACAATTCCCTCTGGATTTCCTATGTTTCTGCACATCTTGTGAACAGAGACATTCACAGCCATTTGTGGACTTTTATTTTCCTTCTTTTTTTTTCTCACCCTCTAAAAAAATATATGCTTTATTGATTATGCTGTTACAGTTGTCCCCATTTCTTTTCTCCTTGTTCCCCTCTACCCACTGACCACCCTCTCTCCAGTTGTACCCCCACCCTTAGTCCATGCCCATTGGTTGTGCATATAGTTCTTCTCAACATCTTCCTGTCTACTCCACTCCCTCCTACTATGCTTCTTAATTCCTGTACCATATCCCTCCCTTTCCCCCCTTTCCACTCCCTGCTGACCTCCCCCTATAATGTTCCCCATACCTATAATTCTTTTCCCACTCTCATTGCCTACTTAGTTTGCCTTTGTTTCAGTTTCCTAGCTTCTGTTGTTGGTTGTTGTGATACAGTTTTCATTTTAATGTTCATAGTTTTGATCCTCTTTCTCCTAAACAAGTCCCTTTAACATCTCATATAACAGTGGTTTGGATCTGATGAACTCCTTCAGTTTTACTTTGTCCTGGAAGCACTTTCTCTGCCTTTCTATTCTGAATGACAGCTTCGCTGGATAGAGTAATCATGGCTGTAGGTTTTTCCTTTTCATTACTTTAAATATTTCTTGCCAGTCCCTTCTTGTCTGCAAAGTTTCTTTTGAGAAATCAGTTGACAGTCTTATTGGGACCCCTTTGTATGTAATTCTCTTCTTCTCTCTTGCTGCTTTTAAGATTCTCTCTTTATCCTTAATTTTTGACATTTTGTTTCTAATGTGTCTTGGTGTGGTTCTCCCTGGGTCTAGTTTTTTTTTATTCTGTGCTTCCTGGACATGTAAGTCTATTTCCTTCCCCAAGTTAAGAAAGTTCTGCTTCATTATTTTTTCACATAATGTTTTTCATTTCTAGTTCTTTTTCTTCACCTTCTGACAACCCTATGATTTGGATGTTGGCCCACTTATAGCTGTCTCATAGGTTTCTGAGCCTCTCCTCATTTTCTTCACTTTTCGTTTCCTCTTTCTGCACTGGTTGTTTGTTCCTTCCCTATGTTCCAATTTGTTGATTTGATCCCTGGTTTTCTTTCTCTCACCACTAGTTTCATATGTGGTTTTGTTCATTTCAGCAGGACTAGCCTTCATTCCTTCCCCATCTTGTTTAAGATCTGCTGTTAGGTCTGTAAGGACTTTTATAAGCAAAGCTCTGAACTGTGCCTCAGAAAGATTTCCTATCTGCTGCTTAGTTAGATTAGATATTTGCTGTCTGGTCAGCTGCAACACTGGGATCTCTATCATGATCTGTGCCATCCTGAACAGTTTTGTGTTTACCTTTGCTTCCTGGGTGGGGCTGCCACACCTCTTACGCTATAGGGGGCAGAGCCCTGTGCACTCGTCACAACCGGGTGTTTTTGCTGTCCTGCTGCCATCACTGCTGCCACCATGGACAGCACAGCTTGACCTCTCCTCTCCAGCTTCGTCCCTCCTACCTGTCCAGATGAGCATTACTTCTTTATAACTTCATACGTTGGACTTTCATTTATTTTTTGGAACTTCTGGTTATTGCTGGTTTTGCGGTAGTTGTCTTCCTTCTTAGTTGTGGCCTGAAGTCCATATTAAAATTCTTTACTGCACATGATCCATAGGCAAATATGAACAATTTTCTTCATATATAAACAACAGTTATCTCCATTATTGATGGCTTCTCCCCACACCCAAGGGATCCCTCAGAAGTGAAAAAGCTAAACTGTCCCCAGTGGTGAGTGGGAGCAGTTATTTTGTTACCTTCTTCTACTATTGAATAATTGGGAATGATTGGGAATAATTGGGAAAAGGATGGTTGGATTAGACTCACTTTTTGAATTGTACTATACACATAATCCAGGAAGCATTAGAAGTCTTCTGACAATAATGATTGGTTGATTTATAGTTCATTGAAGGAGTTGTTGGAGTTAGCATGTGACTTGAGAAGTATTTTTCCCAGCAATAGCTGAGCTCTCAAGTTATCCAATAGTTTAGTGAAGTTTTCCAGGATCCCTTTTGTTCTCCAGTAATAATATTTTCACCTCAGTATATATGAGATTCCTGGCTTCTGACCCATTGCTTCACTTCTAGATTTCACTCTTAGCTTAAGTCCTTTGTATTGACACTTTGGTTGAACCATGTACTTGGCTTTTGATATTGATTTCATTCATGGATGTTGTCTCTTCGACCTTCTTTATTTCTATTCTCTATAGACCTAAAGATTGATGTCCAATAATCAGGCTTCAGAAAATCCAGTGTTCTGTGATCCCACTTCTCTGAGATAAGAATTTTGACTGGACTCTGCTAAATGCCCTGTTTTGTCCTCATACTACAATAAGAATCGTTTAGTCAAGTGTTTCCAATGAAAATTATAATGAGAGTACTACTTAAGCATTATACAGGGTAATTCTTGTTCAGCTTTTTTTCCTAGACAAAAGGGAAATCAGAACTCACATCTCAGATCTTGGGCTGAGGATGGGGATGTGGTGGGATGAGGCCCCTGAGCTACTGGGAAAAGATGAATATCATGTGACAGAGTGTCCAGCCACAATTAAAATAAAAATCTAAACTGTTAGAATGACCACATGAAAGTCTGCAGAGCTGGGCCAAGAGGAAGAATACAGGTTCTAGGTAATGGAATCTGAGGATACCTTATCAAAGAAGAGGAGACTGGAGACCAACTTTGAGCTACTGGAGGGAATCTCTAAGCACTTTCTGGAGGGTTCCTGGGGCCTCAGTCATGGGTGTACAGGTTTGTGTTAAGGGAGCCAACTGGTACAAACAAATATGTGGTTGAGAAATTCAGGTGCTGTGGTTTTTCAACTCTAGATCTTACTAGGAAAGATCGTAATAGATCCCTATTATAAGTGTATCAGTTAGCAACTACTATGTAACAAAGCACCTCAAAACTTGGTGGTTTAAAGAATTTATTTTATGAACATAAAAGTAACATTTATCATTATAGCTAATGCTTCTGGGGGTTGACTTATGTAGGCTGGACCTGTCTGAGTGGTTCTGTTCATTCTGGCTGGACTTATTCATGTGACTTCCAGTTGGCTATAGCAGGGGAGTAGCAGGGGCCTCTGTTCTGGCTGGGGCAGCTTAGTTATGGAAGTTCTACTCCACATGTCTATTAACCTCCTCCTGAGTCTAGAAAGCTAGCCCAGAATGTTCTCACAATAATGACAGAGGAGCAAAAACAGAGCAAAAACAGAGCAAAAACACACAAGGTCTCTTGAAGGCTAGGCTAGGTACTGGCACACATGTCACTATTTGCCTCATTTTATTGGCCAAGCCAATCACATGACCAAACCTAATTCAAGAGACAAGGGAGTATGTCCTGCTCATAGTAGGAGAACACTGTAAAGATACATAGCACAGCGTGTGAATACAAGAAAAAGTAAAGAATTGTAGGCAATTATGCAATCTACACAAATAGTAGGCACTCACCTAAGAGCTTCATCATATGTATAATGGGTAAGCATTATTATCTTGATTCTATAGGAAATACAAAGTATTTATTTCTGTCACTAAAGATAACACAACCACTAAGTGGCAAATCATAGATTTCAGCTCAGATCTGTCTGGCTTAAAATCTAAAATCTTTCCATCATGAGGTCAGAATTTACCAAACTAACCTTTTTCATTCCACTGAATTTTTATACAATGTACACACAAACACATATGTTATACTGAATATTTGACATACACTTTAACAAATGAGTAAATGAAATTAAAATAAAAGTGAAAGTTAAAAGCAATCCTAATTTCATTGCATGTTCTTCCTTATTGAAGAACCTCCATGGATATATTCAATATTTTCCGTCATTCTTTGCATTTATAATATTCTAGGAGTTAATAACTTTCCTGATGGTAAGTCTTCTTTTCACTTATATATACACATATAGAATTGTTTTCAATACTTTTTAACATGCAGTTCATCAGTAAGGCAATTCTTTCACAGCATGAAAAGGATTCCATTACTTAAAACAAAATTTCCCAACACACTAGCAATAAGTACAGCAATTAGCTATTAAGATGCCCCTTTAAAGCATTTTCAGAGAGTTCATTCAAAATCCTTCTGCCATGGTCAGGCCTGTGGATTCTGTAATGACTAGAGTGGATTCTGAGAAATAATGGCCTGAATCATCACACTCCAAGGGAATGTTTCTGCAGACAAATGAGCTTTCTCTTATGCAAAGTCAAACAAATGATGTAGGTCCTCATGATGATATTCCAATATCACTGTTGGGAAGGGGCCTTCCTAGTTCTCAATTACTTAGCAGACATCTTCTGAAAAATAACAAGGTGATGAATCTCAACAACCACCAAATGACCACATCAAGAAACTACAAATAATCTCTGCTGACCAAGTCCCCTGGCCACCTGTAAACTCATCCCAGGGTGAGACTAAGTATCATTTATCAGTTACAGCAAGTCTCATCTCTGTCCTCTCAATTAACTTTGTAGTAAGGTCCGAGACCAGGACAAATCCCATTCTCACTTTTGAACACAGGAGAATTATTTATACAGTGACAGTCTAAGGGTTACTTGTGAAAAAGGCAATACAGAGTAGGGACTGGTGAACTGAACTAAGAGTTGAGAGACCTGAGAGACTTTGGCATTACTTTCCCTTTCTGAGCCTTAGTTTTCTCATCTGTCAAGTTAGAGAACAAAAAGCTAACATTTTAGAATCAGACAGTCCTGATTTCCCATTCTACTTCAATACAAAGAGCTGGGAGTTGTTGGGCATATTACTTAATCTCCCTGAGCCTGTGTTTTCTCATCTGCTTAATAGATAATAACCCTCACTTTTCCTTCCCCAGAGAGCTGAGAAGAGTTGGTGCTCAATGACTGTTAATTTGCTCTTCCACTTTGATGGTTTTTGTAACTGTAGTATTCTGTAATTCCAAAAACTAGGCTGCTGGATGATTTAAACAATTCTTTTATTCTATAAGACATTTCCTGCTAACAAGTCACCAGCAATTATACATCACAGTACAGCTCTTTTTAAGACTTTCTCCCAAGATATACTCTACTCTATCAAACTGACAAAAGACTTACATTCTTGTTGAAGACTTTCCCATAGAAACAGTCTCAAGCCAATGGAGTGATGACCTTAGAAATTTTTTAGTCCTTTGCTCCACCTACAGATCCTCATATGCTTACATCTCATGACATTGTACAAGATCACAGTAGATTTCCCAACAGTGAAACTAAAAGCCACATTGAGCAACAATGTTTGGTCAGTTTTATCTCATTAGATATTGAATATTTTAGGGGAAAGGATTATTCTTTGAAACCAATTTATATTTGAAAAATAAAATACATTTGGGATATACCAAATCTAGAAGGGACAGGGTCTGTCTGACTTTTGTTAGTTCTGCTAGTCTGGATCCCAGTGGTTTGGGGAGCTACTGCAGAGAGGAAGTAGCTGTCTGATTGGCAGTTATTTTCAACATTTTGCAACTGCCTTTGGGTTAACCAATCCAGAGGAAGGTATTGATCAGTGGTCTGCAATACATGGCAAACTACAGAGATGTTACACATGTTGTCTCATTTGATTATTACATCTATAGAGCAATGTTGGCGAGAGAAGAAATGAACATATATTTGATTCCTATAACTTAATACCTGTCATATATGTTTTATTCTTGTTATACTGTCAACAATTAATAATGATAATGCTAACACTGTTGAGAGCTCTACTGCATACGAGGTTCCATACTAAGACCTTCACTTTCATGAGTTCATTTAGTCCTCCTATAGTGTATGTTATCACCTCCATTTAAAGAGAAGGACTCTCTAAGATCACCCTGATAATTAATTTTAAAACCAGTGCTAAGACTAAAGACAGAGGGTTTTTATTAATGAAAACACTGAGGTCCAGGAAACGGCAAATATTATGTATGGAGTAATACTGAAGGTAAGAACTGAGTCTTTTAATGCCAACCCCCAATGCTCATTTGATTACACCAAAGTTTGGCTTATTTTACTCTAGCAAGATAGTTTGAAACTCTCTTCTGGGAAAAGGAGCAATTAATATGGTGAGGTAGTATATGAACAGATATTATGCAGTCAAAAATACTCAGGTCAGTTTTTCAGAGTGATCTTATGTTATCATGTGGAGGATAACTTAGGAATAAATATATTATAATTTCTCCTCTCCCATGAAAATAGATCTTTAAAGTGATATGAAAAAAGCACATATGAGGTTGAACTATACAAAACTGCCAATTTCCAAACAATTTTTAATCTATAAAAATGGCAACTTTCTATCATTCAAATCTAAAAAAGCCAATACTTGAACACCTACAGTAATTCTACTTCCTCCAAAATCCCACTAAAATAAGGCAACTGGATTGTTCTAAAAAAATATGGAAAGGAAACAGGAAGGGCAACAATAGTGACAAAACTCTAGAAGCTAAAAAAAGGGCAGATGAGTGATAGCTAACTTAAAATTGTAAGACGAAGTGAGGAAATTTGAGGCTCTAATTGCATTGTAGAATTCTTAAAAGGCTCAGGAACCATCAGCACCAGAAACTCTGAAACTGGGAGTGAAGAGGAGGAAGGGTAAAATCAAAAGGATGGGAAAAGACACTTTTGTGGGGGAGTTTTCTTTTCCCATTCCTTACACCTCTTGCCCATCTCATCAAAAGTTCGGAAGTTTTTCTCTTCAGAGGATAAAGAAAGGTCTTTGGACATGGAGTAGACAGGAATGATTGATGGCATTGAGTAGTTAATTATATACCCAATGCCGAGAACTTCCAAACATCTTCTGTGTCCAGTTTCCAGAATGCTGGCAGCCAGACTTTTGTCTTCCAGGTACGGTATTGGAAAAGTACTCCCTGGAGTATATGATAAGCCCAAGCCCAAGGGAAGAGACATGAAAATAATCACACAAGAAGTTCCTGAACAACTCATCTAGGAAATGCTACAACAGGTCTGAAATTCAATCAAATATCCCACACCCCAGTATCATGAAAAAAGGAAAAAAAAAAGAATTGTCTAACATCTGAGGACAGCCTCTAACAGAAAAGATAGAGGCCAAGACAAACAGAGCAATGTAAATCACATGTGTTAGAGACTATACAGGGAGAAGAAAACAACAAACGTGACCAACCATCACTGTCCTCAGAAATAAGAGATGATGGTATATCCATGAAATTAGACCAGAGTGCAGTGAAAAAGGAACAGTTAGAACACATATACTACTTATGGAAATTAAAAACATGATAACAGAAATGAAAAACCCCAATCAAAGCATTTTTGAAGATGTTTAAAAGCCAGAGAACCAAAAAACTTCTTTCAACATCCAAAAACAGTTATCCCAGAGAGGACAGAATAATTGTGGGAGAGAAAATAATCAATAAAATGATTCAAAAATATTTTCTTGAAGGACATGAATTTCCAGACTGAAAAGGTCCACTGAGGGTGCAGTGGAAAAAAAGGGCTCTTATCAACATACACTATTATGAAATTTGAGTGCTTGGTTCAAAGAAAAGATCTTACAAGTTGAACATGAGAATGAACAGGTGCACAAAAAGAAGAGTCAGAATAACTTTAGATTTCTTAATAGCATCACAAAAACCTAGAGGGCAGTGGATCCAACCCATGAGAAAAACAATGCAAATTTCCAGAATGACACTATTCTACCATTCTAGATAGCAACCTGGCTGAGATAGAAGGAGGATGGAGGTTTTCCAGCTGAATAAACCCAAGAAAAAATTAAAAAGGTAAATTTCTTGATGTGGTTGACTCTGTCAACCTATATAAAGAGGTGAACTGAGGCAGGCTAAAGTTATCAGCAATTAAGTTTATCCGGTAGCAACTGAGGAATTACAAATCAGGAAATGGATGCTGTAGTAAGCTACAGGCAAGTCTCCTGAGGGTAAGGGGCCAGCTGTATTTATGGGCAAGGAGTGCAGAGAGGGGGAGGTCCAGCCAGAGTTCAAACAGTAAGTTCACTGGTTACAGATGACGAGAGATTCTTCGTGTGAGGTCATTGGTGAGGAGGTAAGCACTGGTCTTGTATTAATCAGGCATTTATGGGAAATTAGTCTCTCAGTTAAATTCTTCCGTTCTTCTGAGGGCACTCCATTTCATATCCTCCAGTTCCATTTTAGATTAAAATCCTTTCACAACTGTGTAGAACTGTACTGAAAAGCTTTTGGTAGATGTGAGGAAAATTAGCAATATATACAAAGGCAACTAATAACATGAAAACAAACACATGCATATCCACATATATTAATCCACTTAGAAAAGACAAAAACCAAGGAAGCAAGCAAACTCAATACTCTATAGTGCAAAACTGGAAATACTTGCATAGGAATACTACGTTAATAACTAGATATTGATTTACCCTAATATGATGGGGAAGGAGAAGCAGAGAAGGAGTTAAATCCTCAGCTGTCATCATAGAAAGTCAGAAAATAAGACTTAAAAATCTAAAGAGAGCAACATATGCATATTATTTAGAAATGTGTCTGCTTAAATGTAGAAGAAAAAAACTAAAAGAATAGAATAGTTGCCTCTAAAGAGGGTGATTGGAGAGAGTATGGAGTGATGAAATGGAATTATTTAGAAAGTGTTATAATCCTTCTAGAATGTTTGACGTTTAAACGATATGCAGATATTGCTTTGATAAAATAGTTTTTAAAAACCCAAGTTCAGTGAGCGTAATGATACACAGCCCCTTTTTAAACAGTTATTCCCCAGTTTTGACACAGGCTTTTTTATTTTTACCAACACTAATACAGTGCATGAAATTTGCAGAGCAATGTGTTAAGTCCTGTTTCTACAGTCACAGGACTGCATCATTTTAAATAAATTCATCTTGAGTTCAAAGCTTTGACCTTACAAGATTAGTTGGAAAAGGGTCAACACTTCATTGTGTGTTAACCAGAGCTATAAGCTCAAAAAGGACTTAGGGTAAAGAAGATCATAGAGGAGACAGCAAATCTTGGTAAAATGAGTATTAATTACTAGTAGATAAATTTTTTTAAGTGTTTTATTCTACTGAGCTTTGAATCATCATTACTTCCTAAAATAATCTTTAGGTCTGTGGGACTCTGTTGACAGATCACTTCACATCCTGTGGGTCAGTCTTGGAACACTGTCTCTGAGCTTACAAGAACAATAATCTTGGCATGAAGCTGTACATGTACTAGCTTTATTTCTCTTGGCTCTGGATGGATGTCCCTTCAAGGGCCCTTGCTGTGTGGGGGCCAAATGTGGATGGGTGAAGTGTGACATACTTATTTTTGTAACTGATCACTTAGAAGAGCTTGTCTTTGTCCTTCAGTTTCATTTTTGACAGGTCATTTTCTGATGGTCTATCTTTAAGGATTACTTTTGACAAATACTCTCTTAGAGTAAATAATAGATACTTGGCTTGAACTCACCACCCACCCTGTTTGAACATTCTTCATTACTGGTGCTGTTGGTCTTGCTTTTCCTTTATCCATTTGCTGTAACTCTCCTCACTCTTTTGCTCAGGTGTCTCATTCTCTTGCGTTGTGTCACACATTTGGACATTTTGTAAGGTTTCAGTTGGGTGTGCATAGCCTTTTCCAGTTAGTTATTTACCCTGATGAAAGGTCTACATGGATGCCTTTGGACTTTTACTACATTTACAAGTTCAGTGCCATCTTTTGTTATTCCTGCCAGCTCCCATTTGTAGTTTTCTTCCCCTACTATCTATCAAAGGAGCTAGTAACAGATGATTTCTGCTGCTTTTAGGGAAATTCTGCCATTGTTGGTATCTTTTCTGTCCTTGTTGGTTTGCTATTCCTCTTTGGAGTCATGATATCAGTTTGTTTATTCAGAGACTCCCTCCTGCTTCCCTCAAGTTTATACTTGATATTGAGACTTAGAATTTGGGTTCTGGTTCGTGCATATCTTCATTTGGGTTATTGGTGGTGGATCTGCTCTCTAAGACTCTACTTAAGTCTGGAATCTGAAGAGGAGAAATGGAAACACCAAAGATTTAAACTCAAGAGATGCTGAGGGTTACCGAAAATGCTAACAGACCTGGGAAGCCAATGGGGATATGGGAAAGCTCAGAGAGCTGAAGGGTCTTGGAAATCCCAAGAGCATCCACCCCAGACCCGGTTCCCAGTGGCCACAGTGAAGGCATTTTTCACCCTTTCCCTAGCAATGGTCTCCAGGTTCGTCTCCTGAAAAACCTTACTTTCTTGGAAATTTGCAGTTAGAAAAAATGCAATAATGGAGAACAGAATATTTGATTTTTGGAAATTCTGTTTTTAGTCAGTGTGTCTAGAATGCAGGCATTTAATAAGTTACAACCAAAACTCTTTTTCTTAAACAGTTTATATATTCAAAAGAAGATTTTCATATGTTGCTGATGGCATTTATTAATGCATTCGTTAAACATTTATTAAGTACCTACTAAAATCTGGGTATAGTATATTGGCCTATGCTTTTGGATTATAATTCAGCAGAACATATTTAGAGTCATTACTATTTTTACATATTTTGTAGCATTAATCTGACTCTTGGGAATTTGTCCTAAGGTAATAATTGCGATGAAAAAAATTAAGTGATATGTAAAACAGATTTATAGCATCATTATTGGTAATGATAAAAATCCTGAATGCCCAACGATAGGGGAATTAAGATAGTTGTGGCATATTCATTTCAAAAACATTAGGTACATACTTAAGATGATGAAAACACCAAGTATAGACAGTGGAAAAAACTTGAGGGACAAAAATTATATAAAAGTATGATTGCAAATATTTAAACATACATGTATAAAAAGTTATAGAGATCAATGAAAAATGTAAATAGTTAATATAATTGGATGGTCCAATTGTTAAATCCTTATTTTCCTTCATGAAATATTATAAAGTTGTCTTGATAGTAAGTAAAAGGAATTAATGACATTGACTGAAAAAAATATTTTAGAACTCTACTTTTTGTAATGCATAGTAATGTGCACAGAATGTGGAACTCTTATGTCCTTAGCTATTAATAGCTTGGTTACATATGGAAATATTTTGAACTAAGATGTCAAGGGAAAAGAATTCTCAGAAGCCAATAGTGATAACCAATATCATTCAGTCCTCAGGGGCATGGAGCTCTGTAGCCTGAGCTAGTTCCATTCCCAAACCAAATTTTCCTGATTTCTATAATCCTAAAGAGACTTTCTCCTCCTCTGGTTCTTTGAGAACCTTAAACTCCTTGGAGATCATTTGGGGTAATGAAGAATTCAGAACAAACTAAATTAAAACATTTTATGACTGAGTTTCTATGTGATGCTGAATGAATCACATGCCATTTCTAAGTCTCAGTTTCCTTATCTGTAGAATGGGGACGATAATAGCCCCTCCCTCTTAGGGCTATAAATGACAAGGTATGATGGGAAGCAACCTTTAAACAGGAGTTTCCAGTGTAGATGTTGAAAAGCCAAGTGGGTTTCATGAGCCACACAGTGTGAGGGGCTTGGGACAAAGTTTTGTAAATAGCTGCCTCTCACTCAGCTGTCACCAAGTCCTGCCCATTACAGGGCATGACCTCAGAGCCACAGAATGGCTGTGTCCTGATCGCAAGTTTCTGGAAAGACTGTTTCACTGCTTACTTTTTCATTGGAAAGGCAATATATATGTATTAAATAAAACTTGAGAGGAATGAAAAATGGAAAACAATCCCCCAAAGTTTCCCTACTTAATGAAAATAGCTGTTAACATTTTAGCATGTTTCCTTCAAGGTTCCCTCTACACATCCACTTTGGCTGGGTTTTAAACACAATTATAATTATGCTGCACATACAATCCTGCATCCTGAATTTTTCATTTAAATGTAGTGGATAAGCTGTTTTCATACCATTTCATAGTTTTTGAGGCCATCATTTTTAATGGCTGTATAACATTCCAGGTTGGAATACATACAAGCAACACACATGTCCTCCTTTCTGATGCTATAAAAGTGTTGTAGCCTTTTCATTTCCAAGAAGACTTCTGAGTTTTCCAGGTGGTCCCAGATCTCAGAGCCAAAAGCATTTAGGAGTGGAAAAATCTTTCTGGAAACAGTAGGAGAAAGGAAGTAGAAAAAGGAATAATAGTAAAAGAGAAGATTGAAAAAGGAGGAAGTGGAAGATAAAGGGAGAGAGAGAGGAAAAAAGAAGAAAGAAAAGGAGAAAAACAATGACAGAGGAAAAAGGGAAAGTAAAAGAAAGAGGACGAGGAGGAGAAAAGTGAGGAAGGAAGAGACAAATCCTTGGTGTTTTCAGATTAACAAGGTCCACTCTAGATTCTCCCATGATAGATGCTTTCTATGGAAGATAAAGATTCCCTTGGGTTCTCCTCTCATTGCCAGCTTCCAATACATTGCCAGCCTCTGACTTTTTTGTGCTCAATCATTCATGTTTAATGTTATGACCACTGAACACTTTGACATTTATTAATTCTTTATTCTGAACCAGAAACACATTCACCTGACATGCTTCTTTCTAAGACTAGTCATTACTCCACCAAGCAGATGAAGGACTTCCGTGATTGATTCCCACAGTTCCAAAGGGCTGGATCCTCTACAGGGCCCCTACTGAGTTCTTCCAAAAGGGATTTCATTTTATTCCTCTTTGATTCACTTTGGCTAGGATCAACTTTTTCTTCCTAATATTTTGTTTTAAGATGTGGGGTCTATTTGCCACATGCTGGCATTTTTACAGTCCCTGATGGGGCTCTGGGCCCACATGCTACCTCCAGTTTTGAGGACATACAGTTTATGGAAGACCTTGACAACCCCTTTCCTGCTACCAGCTCATCAGTGCTGCTGAAATGAGGGGCCTGATCCTGGGTCCTCTGCATCCCGACCTGGGGACCATCTGCATATTGTGAGCCTGGGACCTGCTATCACCCATGGGAGGACTGTGACCATCAGAGGCACCGGCAGGGGCCTCCAGTGAAGGCTGGAGCTGGATGTGAACATGCCCAAACATTCTGTCTTCCCAGGGAGCCTGTCCCAGAGCCTTGGCAGGTTTGCACAACCCTCTGTCATTACAGTGACCCAGGTCCAGCAAGCAGCAGGACCCTGCTGCCCACCCCTCACAAGGGACAGTATGGGGACGGGGATCCTTCTCTGCTAAGAAGGAGGCATGGTCAGAGAATTGGGGGTTGGCACCTGATCTTCCCACTGCTCTGTGGTTTGGAAATAAGCAATCCTAATCTTATCTTTATTGAACAATTTTGATACTTTGCTCATCTGAATTTTTTACACAAATTTTGATCTTTAAAATAGTGCATTAAAATGAGATTTATCTTGATCACTGAGTGTTTTGAGCCCTCTGAGATTCTGCACCCAAGGCGAGTGCCTCAGTCACCTCCCCTAGCCCCAGCCATGCTACACCCCATGTTACATCATTTTGCACAGTGGTGTACTGGCCCATGAACCTGTCTCTGTTTCTCCTGACAAGTCCAATTTACAGTCTGTGGTCTTGTTTGTCTAGGCCCTGTTCAGTTCATCCATACTGCGAGTTAACAGCTGAGAAAAAGTTTATTCTCTTCCTAGAAATCAGCAATTGAGCAAAAGTGTCCTAAAACTAAAATGTCTGAAGCCAAAGTCTCATGATGAATTCTTAATCTTTCATCCAACAAATACTTATTAAATGTCCAGTGGTTGTGTGTCTTGGGCTGGCACTGAGAATATATAGATGAAAAGGCACTGCCCCTGTTCTGAAGAGCTCACAGCATCATGAGGAAGCCAGGTCATTACAATACAGTGTGCCAAGGGGGCCGTGGGTAATGGGAGGACAGGAAAGGAGCTCAGACGTGTTGCCTTTGGATTCAGAGAAGTCTTCACAGATGAAGAAATGCTTGAACTCTCAAAAAAATGTTAACTGTTATTCTGACTCTGAGTCATATATGATCATTGAAGAAAAAATTGGAAAAGAGAAAAATATTTAAAAAGTAAAATAGTTACTCTCACATCCCAGGGACAACTATTGTTTATATTTGGGTTCATTTGTTTCCAATTTACATCATATCTATTATTATATTTTTATCTGTAATGGGTATAAGATATAAACCCACAAACAAGTTATATTCAAAGCACAGCACTTTTAAAAGTTACTATAATTGTTTTCACCTTGCTATGAAGCCCCCATTCCAAGTGATGGAGTTAAAAAAAAGGAAGAAAAAAACTTAACATTTCCACTTAAGTGACTCTGACATAAAACAGTTTCTCCTTTGATAAATGTTAGATCAATTCTAAGCTTAAACTCCCTATCTGCACTTTCCATCCCTTCATGCTGACCCCCACCTCCCCCTTCCCTGGGACCAGGATACAGGAGGTAGGGCACCTGTCCTCTGGGTTGCCTGAGCTCCCATGAAAGGACACATCCTGCTTTTTCACTGGGGATCCTGCTCTGGTGTCCACTGAGTGTGTCTGGTCTGGGTGTGGGGTGGTGGCGGTTAGGAACCTTTGGTAAAAAGCAACTTCTCTGACACCACCTAGTTTTATGGCAGGAGATGACTCTGGGGAGATGGATATAGGCCAGATCATTCAGGGCCTTAGGTGGAAGGGAAGGAACTTGGATTTTACCCTAAATGCAATGGGAAGCTATTAGAAGCTATTTAAGCAGATGGCCAGCATGATGTAGTTCTCGTTCGTAACAGATCACGTGTACTACTCTGTGAGAATAGATTGGAAGGGGCAGAAGTACAGGCAGGGTGACTATAAAAAGCTGTTGCATTAGTCAAGGCCAGAAATGACGGCAGGCTAAACTCAGAGACTAGAGATAAATGTTGGAATTTGAACATCAGCAGGCTGATGGGTGGATGTGAGAGACATGAAAGATAACGCTTGGGAAGACAAAGGGCAGGGTGGATGACTGTCCTATGAATGAGATGGAGGAATCTGGGTTGGGGACAGGTTGGAATCAAAAGTTCTGTTTTGGACATACTAAGTTCCGGCTGTTCTCGCGATCTCCAAGGGGAGATGTTAATGGGAGGGTGAACGCGTGAGTTCACAGAAGAGGTATGGGGGTCATTGGCACACAGTGGACGTTTAAACCTATAGGGAAAAAGTTCAATCACATAATGACAAACTGTAGGGAAAGAAGGAAGAGAATCCAGGAGAGGCCCCTAAGTAGCCTGAAGATTTAGAGCTTGAGTAGAAGAGGAAGAGATGGCAAAGAAGACAGATGAGGGAGGAGCAGAGAGCAAGGGGGGAGTAGTGACCCCCAGACAAGAGGGTGAGGACCCAAAGAGGAAGAAGTGGTGGACTGTGGGATGCTGCTGACAGGGTGACTAAGGCAAGGCCCTTCTGGAAAGCACTCCCAGCCTCCTGTGGCAGAGTCAGGGATCCTCTTCTCTATACCCACCTCCCACTTGACCCTCTTTATACACCCATCGCACTGAATTACAGTATGTGTTAACATGTCTGCCTCCCTCTCGAGCTGAGTGATTCTAGTGCATTGACTCCAGAGGTAGCCAAGTGTCTGGCCTAGTCTCAGTTTCCAGGAAAAGTCAAGAGTAAAAAGATTAATCACCAGCATGAGTGAGGAGATGGAATGTAGTGTTTGAGGAGATAATCATGAAGGTTATGATGGAATCGTGTCTCTTTGTGGCAAGAAACAAGTAGGCAGACACCATTATAATGGAGACATGGACCGTGCTGGGATCTACGGCTGCTGGGCTGGCTCTGCTGGGCTCTGCTGGAGAAGTTCTGTAGGGAGGGGAGACTGAGGGAAGGAATGAGAGGAGGGATGGAGCTGGTAAGGGGCAAAGGGCCACAAAGCACTGTCCACATGAAACCACTCTTTCCTCCTGGACCATGGAAGAGATTACCATTCACTTGCTTATTGTACCTTCTGTTTTTAAACTAAATTTGAGCACACTGACTACTTTCTCATGGACTAGTGCTAACCCGTCTATTACTCCCTGACATTGTCCCAGATTCTTCTCCTACAGTCAGCAGCCAGAAATTTAAAACTAAACTTCACTTCCATATTCATCTGCTTATTGTCTCTGAGGCACTTAGTTGTTATAGAAGGAAGAAGAAGGGAACCAAAATTCATTGAGAGTTCAAATCAGTGGGGAGATATTCTATCTCCTTTTCTATTTACCACCTTTCTGGTTGGATTTTTACATCCATCTTCCAGAAAAGCAAATTAAGGGTCAAAAAATTAGCAGCATCATACCCTGGTGAGGAGTGGAGCTGGATGTCAGTAACAGAACTGAACCGTGGTGGCAACAGTGACTTTCTATCCCAGGAAATCTTGGTTACCCTGGAATGGTCCTCAGCTCCCCTAGTGGGTCAGTTCTACAGTGCTATGGGAGTCCCCGGGCGGGGCTCAGTGTAAAGCCCATTCCTCCAGCTGTTCCAAGGATTTGATAAATCAATTTCCTGTATTCATTGTCCTTCTGTTTGGAATGCACAGGGATTTCTGTTTGCTTAACAACAACACCACTCCCCACCCAGCCCCCTAGTTTATAACTAGCAAGGGGGAAGGGACTAGCATTTAACATTGGAACAATTCCCCCTTTCCATGTCGGCTCACCCAGCTACTTGGGGCACATGACTAGGAATGCCTTTACTCAGAGTTGGTTCCCTCAAATGGAAAACCATGAAAGGTATGGGACTGGGTAATATATGCTGATGTAAAGGTCACACAGGAACTCAGAGATGAAGGTGAATAGGATAACAGGCAATTTTGTGTGGGACATTCTGTGCAGGCTTCCAAATTAAATGGGAACAGTGGGGATTAATGAAAGGTTCAGAGCAGGAATTGTGAAATGGCTCCTGGCAACAAACTCAGTATGCTCTGCTCTCTGTCACAATGCCATTGTCTGAGATTTATTAATTTTGCTTGTACTAGGTTTATTTATTTTTTAAGCTACAGAACTCCAAAAGATAAGACAAACCAAGGCTCAAGGTTCTCTGTAGAAGCAGTAGCTGCAGGAAAGGAAAAGATTCATATAGCGCATTATAGTTGCTAACACTTACCTAATGAATGAAGGATGTTTATAACATAAAGAACTTCCTACGATCTGGCTGCAAACTTCAGTCCCCATCTTTCCTTCTGTTACTGCCCTTTGTAAATCTCCCCTGCCATTGACACCATCTCCTTGCTGTCTGACTCCTAATGTGAGCCTGACTCCCTGTCCTTGTCCTCTATTGCCTAGAATGGCTTCCTCCCTGCTAGCTCCCCACCTACATAGTCTATACTCGGCAAAGCTTGGGTCAAATCCTACTCTTCTTGAAGCTATTGACTTTCTCAGCTTCTACATGATAATGGTCTCACCCTCTCTGAGATGGCAACACCTTGGGCTTGTGTATCCTTTAGATGGTTTCATCCTGCTGAGTCATCCTGCTGAATCGTGACTTGGAACTGAGTAACATTTGCTTTGCTGAAAAAACACCTGGACAAGAAACCAGCTTACCAGGGGCACTTTTTACCTGCTCATAGCTTTACAGGGCTGAACTACTTTAATCATCCTATTAACTCTGAAGAACACAAGAGCTCTTGGAGCTTAAGCAACTTTCCCAAGAGTACAGGGCTTGTAATTGGCCAAAATGGAAATCAGACTTGGTTTGGACGTAGGTCTGTTTGACTCTCAGATCTTGGTGTGCCCAATGCAGGCATTCTGGGCATCCTGCCACATACCATATCCCATGCCCACTATTTCATATTGCCTCCTTTAACATTAAGATGCTTTTCACAACTAGATGGTAAGTTTCCTTTGATCAGGAGTTAGTTAAGTCCTTTCATATTGTAGTCTTGCCTCTGTTTTGAAGTGTCCTGTACATTATAAATTATAGTTGCTCAATAAATATTATTACGCTAATTGGGATTATAAGCCAATGACCTATAGTTGCAAAGTATTTTAACCTTTTACAAGTATGTTTCCATTTGCTAATTTATTCCCTGTGATAGGGATGCTAATTAAAAACTCCCCATTACATAGGTTAAAAACAAAACCAACAACAACAGAACAGCATTGAGGGTAAATGAATTGCCAAAGTTACAAAATAAGAAATCTTGGCCTCTGACATCTATATTAGTTTTTCTACTGAAGTACCAGATACAAGTACCATAATGAGCTACTCTGAGACAACTGGGGAAATTTAACTATTGATTATGTTAGATTATATTAAGGGACTGCATTAGTTTCCTATTTCTACTGTAACAAATTACCACAAATTTAGTATTTTTAAACAACGCTATTTTATTCTTTTACATTTCTGGAGGTCAGAAATCTAAAATGGCTCTCACTAAACTAAAGTCAAGGTGTTAGCAGCACTGTGTTTCCTCTGAAGGCTCTAGGAGAGAATCTACATCCTTAATTTTTCCAGCTTCTAGAGGCTGTCTGCTTTCCTTGGCTCATGGCCCCCTCCTCCGTCTTCAAAGCCAGCAATGTAAGTTCTCCTCATATTACCTACTCTGACACTTCTGCCTCCATCTTATAGGTACCCTAGTGATTACACTGGACTCACTTGAATAATTCAGGATATTCTCCCCATTGCAGGAGCCTTAATTTAATCATACCTGCATAGTCCTGTTCACCATATAAGGTAAAGTATTCACAGGTTCCAGGGATTAAGATATAGATATCTTTAGGAGGACCATTATTCATTGTACTACAGAAATTATTGGTAATTTTGATAATTATAATGATAAAATATTAATTTTGTTTTTTAAAATATCCTCATCTATTACAGATGCTTACTGAATTATTTGTGAGTAAAATAGCATGATGCCTGATATTTGCTTTAAAAGTTACAGAAAAATAAGTGTGCATGGAAGGAAAATGAATGAAATAAGATTAGTAAAGTGTTTCATAATTATTTGATAACTATTGAAGCTGGATGTTAGGTACATAAGAATGTGTTTTACTTTTTTTTTTTCTTGCTTTTCTATATGTTTAAATTTTTCCATAGTATCTTTTTAAACTATAGGCATGATTAAAGTTTTTGTGTAGCATTCTCTAATTACATTCTCCTTTCATCCTTCCCAGAGGTAACTGTCATTCTGAATTTGGTATTTTTCACTTCCTTCCATAATTTTAGAGTTTACAAATATATGTCTTAAACAACATATAAAACTGGTTTGTGAATTTTTCCAAATTTATATAAATAGTATCATATTGCGTGTTTAGTTTTTGAGATTTATTCATGTCGATACATGAATAACTGCAATTCATTTTTTTTAGGTAATATAAAGAATTCAACAGTATGTATGGCTATATGTAAATTTATTCCTTATGTTGATGTGTATTCAGGTTGTTTTCAATTTTTAGTTACTAAAAACAATGCAATAATAGGCCTTCTTATAAATACCTCCTTGTGCACATGTGTGAAATTCCCTCTAGCTTACTAAGTAGTGAAATTGCTAGGATGCTGGGTATATGTATTTTCATCTTTACTAGACCTTGCTAAATATTTAATAATGAGATGGTGCCAATTTATACTCTAGTAGTATTTAAGATTTCCCATTTATATTCACATCTTTACCCACACTTGATATTTTAAGACTTTGAAATTTTTGCTAACCTTACGGATGTGATACAGTATCCCACTGTTTTAATTTGAAAATCCCCGATAACTAGTGAAGTTGAACATATTATCATCTTAGTATCCTTTGATTAATTCTTCATTAAACTTTGTCCAATATAAAATTTATCTCATCTATTAAGTTTTTAGTTTTAATAGTATATTTATCTCAAGATTATATTATTTAAAAAATTTATCCTTTGTCTTTGGATAGTCTAAACACTCTTTTCTCATTTAATCTTGGCAGATTATAGGATTAATTTTACCTGTGATATCATATTTTGATGGCTGACTACTGATCTTGTTGACTTTCTTAGATTTCTTTGTTGGTTAAGTCTGTAGGCTCAGTTTGAATGGGGAATTTTTAGTTCATGTACTTTTTTCTTCCTCTTTCTCCCCCTGTGCACATCCCTTTCTATCTAGCCTTTGATAGGATACTTCTTGGATCCCTGGATCCTCAGTGTGGATCCAAGTTTTATTAAAACATTTTAGGACTCCTTTCCCAAGGTGAAATTCACATCACTGTAGACCCAATCATGAGGACAGGGAGGAGCATGGGTCAGATCCCACTTATGAACAATATCTATGACATCCTGCCTCAGTGACGGGTAGCATGTTAAAGGCAAAAATTCCCAGCTGGTGGTCAATAGCATTGTGGGAAACTTTCCTCATGGGTAGGGCAGCTTAACCCCAGCCTCAGGCTTCAAGAAGGAGCTTCATTTTGGTCCCCTTCTTCACATGCAGCAATTTTACTCTCAACCCTGCTCTCTGGTTATCACTTTGAATTTCTCCTCTGTTTTTAGTTTACTAAAATGTGTAACTAATTTTCTGATCCAGCTCTGACTTTTTAATTTCCTGATCTTCAATTTTATCTGTTACCAATATGGACCAGGAACAGACAGAATGCCTCAGGTATGATTTTCTGGAGTCATTGTGGGTAGATATACGGGTTACTTTTTTTTTTATGTTTTTAGGGGGAGGGGTACCTTTTTATATCTAGTACACTTTCTCGTAGGGTGTTGAGAGGGTCAGATAGAACAAGATATGTAAAATACTGAAGTCACCATTTTGAAGACATGATTCCATTGTGTTTACTACTAAGTGTTGTCTGATGCTAATCTGATTCCTGTTCTTTGGTGAGTAACACAAACACATACACAGACATATGCATGCCAGCATTCATATTTCCTTTTGAAAGTATTAAAGATCTTATATCCACTTTCTTTATGTATCTATCCATCCACCTATGCATCCATCCACATACCCACCTACTACCTACCTGTCATCTTTCTGTGTATATTGTGTGTGTATATTTCTATTTGAAGGTCTTTATCTCCCCCCCTCCTTTTAGAACTCCATTTTAATCTCTCCATTTTAATCTCAATGTCCTGAAATTGCATATGGATGAATCTAAGTGTGGGTCTCTTTTATTCTTTCTGACTGACACTCAGTGAATCCTTTCATTCTGAAGACCTGAATCTCTCTAGCACTGGAAAGATTTTCCTATTATTCTTTTATTATTCCTCCTCCATTTCTCTGTTCTTTCTTTTGAGGGATGTTGGCCCTTCTTAACTGATTTTCTGAGTCTCATACACTTTTGCCCTCTTTCTTCTATCTTTATCTTTTTGTTTCATCTTTAGGGAAACTCCTGAATGTTTTGTAGTAGCTCTTTAAATAAATTTGTTGGCAATCATATATACGTGTGTGTGTGTGTGTATTTTCATAAATTCTTTCTTGTTATTTGACTGCTTCTTTTTCATTATGACAGTCTGTTTTTACTTTATAGGTGAAATATATTCTTAAGGCTCTCTGAGAATACTAAAAAGAATTTTTTAAAAGCTTGTATCTCTTCTGGATTCTCTCTGTACCTCTTAGGTGATTTAGTGTGAATGTCGCCTCCTTGCTTTTAGACTGCCTCATGTGTCTGGTGGTCCTTAGTCATTCTTCCATATTTACAAATGAAGGACCATGCTGAGAATCTAGCTCAAGAAAGCACTACACATGGATTTGTTAGGACCAGCTTCCCTTCTGGACTTGTGATCTCAATGGGAATTCTGGCCTGCCACTCCCTGTCCCAGAGCCACTGCAGAGCTCCACACACGGAACAGCCCCCAGCTTTCCTGTACCCTTTCTGACTTGGGTCTCCTTTCTCCCTGGTTTATCAGTTAATATGATTCGATCCCACTTATAGCTCTCCAGAAATTTATCAAAATCTCTGCCATGGATATACCTCCCCTCTTCCTATATGCAACACTTGAAAAGAAATGTGTTTCGTTCTCTTCTTCCTAAACCCAATGGAATTTAGAAAGGGTTTGGGTGGGTGACAAGTAGCCTAAGAGGCATACACAATATTGAAGCATGATTAATTAACATTTTAAGAAAATCACTCTGGCTGCTGTGTGGAGAGGGGTTAGATGGGGCAGAAGTTGAAGTGAAAGTCCAGGTAGGTCTACCTGTTTCAAGTGCAAGATGATGAGGTGAGGTCAGAACTGAGGGGATGAAAAAGAGAGAAGTAAAAGGATAGGGGCTATATACTCTGAAGGCAGGGCCAATAGAGATCTCCTTTTTCTTCTGGATGTTTCTGGACTTGTGTGAGATCCTAGGACTGAGGGTCTTAGATGATGGCTCTTGGGAAGTAGCATGGCATGGTGAATAGAGCACTGAGTTGGGACAAAGGCAGGACTGAATTTGAATTATACAAGTTTTTGAGTGATTTTTATAGATTACCTCATAGCCTCAGCATGCTCATCTATAATATAAGCCTACTATTACCTATTTATGCTAGTTAGGCAACAGATCACTCTTCGACCACTTTAAAGAAAAGGGAGTTACTGCAAAAATATGAGCAGATTAGCTCAGAAGTGGAAAACCTTAGAATCAAGTCCATAGATCTCTCCAAGCCTCTCTATGGACCAAATGAGTTCTCTAGCATTGCCTTTTTCCTTCTGTGCAGTTCTGTCTTATAAATGTCAGTTTGAGGAAGGAGATAATCTAATTGGACTAGCTCATTGTTATCAGCCCAGTTAGATAAAGCTCTTCAAAACAGGTCATTGGTTGCTGACCATTGGCTGAGAGACCTTCTTAGGTCAAATGACCACCTTGCCTCAGAGAAGGGTTGCTCTCCGGGCCAGAGGGGGCTCTGTGTATTAAAATAAAAAGAGAAGTGTAAGTACCGTGACTAACATGCCACTACTTTATCTACTGGGGTTGATAAATAAAATGAGACAATTAAAACATGTAGGGGGTAATATTTTTAGATGAACCTCACCTCATTAAAAAACACCCACATGCATTACACAAAATGTGTCCAATGATTGTTAGACTCTCCAGTATCACATGTTATGGGGCATGCTAACTAGTGAAATTTAGCCTAATTGTGGAAGTGAAAGTAGGCTTTGAAATACATCTAGGAATAAAAGCTGAAGAAATAGAAGAGCCCAGGAATTTGGGAGAATTACTTGGATGTCTTGGTTTTGTTTCTTTGTGAGAATCTCTACTGTAGATTTGGCGAGTTGAATTAATTATATTTGATACATCCCTTCCCCTCTTTATTGTTCTTGAAACTTCAAGTCAAAATATGATTTATATTTTCAGGACCGTGACTATTCAATATCTATTTCTAAATCTGTCTGGTTAAAAATGTGTATGAAAACAGAACCTGTAATACTGTCATTTGATTAATAAAGACAGAATTCTCAGCTTTTCTACCATATGCATTCTTTTGTTCAGCTGCAACCTAAGTGCTATTTTCTGTGCTCCTTTTTAACTTTTAATAAGCTTCCTTTCTGTAAAGTGTGGATAATGTTGTGAAAGAGTAGCTAAAACATATTTTCAAAAGAAAAACAAGCCTTAACCAAAAAAAATGACCCAAAAGAAGGCAAACAAAGAGAACTGCCATGACAAATTCACATCCCCTTAACAATCCTTCTGTGTTACCACTTATATGACAGGAAAAAGGGAAGAGAAACAGGACTCACTTTTTCTGATTTTGCATTTTGTCCCTCAGTTCTTTTGATATTGCCTCATGAATGGTTGTACTTTAGTAGGAAATTGAAGGAGTACAGGAGGGAAAACACAGACTAGAAGGTCTGAAGACCTAGAACTGGGCGCCTGCAGTGCTGTTACCCAGCTGAGGAGACTATGAAGGACATTTACTCCTCATCCTTTAACTCATCACCTAAGGAATAACGAGAAGGTTTGGAATTGGTCACAAGGCCAGGGCTTCTGTCAAAAGCAGAAGTCTAATGTTGCCAATCTGGGACTTGGGAGCACTCAATAATATTGTATCATATACTAAAGACATTAACCCCTTTTCAACGTTCTCTGATGACTTTCATAAATTGTATGATGGGGAAAGTTCCAGTTTGGTGCTGATATGTCTTTTATTTTTATTTATTTATTTTTTTGTACTGATATGTCTTTAACATCTCTTTAATCCCTTCCTGATTTTCCTTTTTTAACAGAACAAACCACAGGCTTAGAGCCTTTGGTAGGCAGTAGTCACTACTTAGAATTTAAATAGCGCTCATCCACACATTCCCACCCATGTTATTTAATATTAAGGCCATCTTCTAATTATGGCAAGTAATTTTACTATTCCATTGATAGTCATACAATGCTTTCTTTGAAAATTAATGGAATTTTAAGTTTTAAAGGCATGTCTAATGAATACCATTATTTGTACAAGAGACAAATGAATAAGGCTGAGTAATCAAGTGATGATTGAGGGTAGGAAATGCTGGTCTAGACAATCAAGACCTCTTGTAGCACTGGAGCCTAAGCACGCTCACCTTTTGTGCCCTCTGATTGCTGTTTCTATTGATAATGCAAACACATTGACAGAGAACAAAACATCCCTCCTCCATCCTACTCACAGGACAATTCATTGGACTCTGTGGCTCCCAGAATCTTTATATAATAAACACAGGAACAACTTGCAGTTCATGACACTGGATTGTAAAAAGAAAGAGAGAAAATAGTTCCTTAAGAGTTTTAGAAAGACTGTAGACTCCAGTTAAATGCGACAGATTGAACACACATATTTATTTTGGCTTTCTCTCAAAACTCAGCTAAAAAGACAGTAAAGGAATAAAACAGGTTTAAGCCTAAGAGAACAAGGAAAATGGGACAGGAGACAAAGGAGGGCCAGAGATGCTAAAAAGTAGTTTGAAAGGTGGAGCACTTGTGAATGGGGATAACTGGAACATAGGTACCTTTATAGGGAGGTACCAGAGAAAAGCTAGCTGATTCACGCTCTAGGACCTTGGGAAAGCTCAGGAATTAGGTACACTGGTTCTTCTGGGGACAGCAGGGGCATGCAAGCAGGATGAATGTTGGAAATCCTGTCGAAAGCAGAATTTCTCAACCTCGTCTCACTGGCATTTGGGGCAGGAGAATTCTTTGGAGGTCATCCTGCATTGTAGGAGGTTTAGCAGTACCATGGCCTCTGCTCACCAGATGCTGGGAGCACCACTCTCCAGTTATGACCATCAAAAAGATCTGCAGGCATTTCAAAAGGTGTCTTTAGAGGAAAAATTTCCCCAGGTAAGAACCACTAATCTAAAGGACCACTCATTTCACCCTAAACTCATGCAGACAACTATCTATCACTCCCATCCTTCACAAAAATGAACTGGAGGTATATTCTGTGATTACACTGGACCAGAGAAGCTCCAGATCTGGAACAGGAGGCATAGAGAAGGGAGGGGAGATAGTATCTCACTTCTGTCAGGTCATTTAGTGATGGGGCATAGACAGCTAAAGGCAATTACTAATTCTAGAAAAGATAAAAATAAATGAGAACCAAATATAATCATAGTATATTACTTGGTTAAGCTACAAACTATATATATATATATGTGTGTGTGTGTGTGTGTGTGTGTGTGTGTGTGTGTGTGTGTGTGTTTATAATGATATAGAGAGCAAACATTACTTTTTTTTTCAAAATTGTGATATAATTAAAAGAAAAGAATGTGTAGGACAGTTGTGTGTGTGGCTGGGGGAAGTGGTGGTGGTGGGTTTTTTTGTGAAATGCTCATCTTCCATGTAAGATGTTAAGAGAAATGTTATTTTTTGACAAAATTTTAAAAATCAAGATATAGAGCATGTGTATATTATTTTAAAACATAAAAGTTAAGTAGAAAAAAAAGTCTAAAATAGCTGAAAGTTAGCTGCCTCTTAGGAACAGAACTTGAATGTGCAGCAGACTGGGCAGGGAACTAATATTTTTCAAAATAAATATTTTAGTATTGTTTGTTCTTTTGAACTACATACATGTTTACACTGATACAAATCATTTTTGTTACATACAGGCAATGGAATGGTAGTTAGGAGACAATAATGGGTGAATATAGAAGAAGGACTATTTATAAAAGGAAAAGCATGATACATTTTGCTGTCTATATGGAATGAAGAACAGGTAGAACACAGTGGGCACATGTTAACAAAGTGAAGACAAATGGATATGACAGAATATATATATATATATACATATATATATATATATTTTTTTTTTTTTAAAGGAGGAAATCAGAATTGGTATCTGTTTAACATCTACTAAATGCCAGGCAGAGCACTGGGAATTTTATATACATTGCCTTATTTAATTTGCATGACAGTTCCATGTAGTGTATACTATTAATCTCATTTTAGAGATGAGAAAAATGAGAAGTATAATTGGGAGCAGGGAGGCACCACAGTGCAGGGGGGTGGATAATCTCTACATCAGGCTTCTGACGTCCATGAGCTGTTACAACCTTGGGCACACACTGCAGCTCCCTGTGCTTGTTTCTCATGTAAAATGGGCATAGAGATCAGAATGAGGATTACTTCATCCTATAGAAATAGTGTGAGGAATTTATGAGCAAATATGTGTAAAGCATTTATAAAAGTTCCTAACACATCATAAGTCCTATTATTATCCAGCCAATGAAGAATGAATGAAAAAATGGGAGGGACGTTTTTCTGAAACCGTTTCCTCATCTTATTTGACTGCTCTGGTCATTTGGAATTACTGGCCACTCACCCGAGTTCACATAACTGTTCACTGAACTCAGGCTTTTCTTCCTCTATAATCTGTTAACTACCACCACAGTCCCATTCGCTGATGGGGCAAGTGGTGGAAAGGCCAGCAACAAAAGCACAAACTATCAACCCTAGAAAACAGAAAGGGGGAAATGGGAGAGGCGGCCAGTGAAGGAGTTAAGCAATATGATGCTGAGTCAGATCGCGAGGGGACTGTGATCCATTAGGATAAAAATAAGATGGCAGCACAGGTTGGAGAGGGTAGAAGATTATATTACTGAGAAGAGATAATACCTGAGCAAGAGCGCCTAAGTAGGACATTACGATTGGCAGAAAGGAATTTAAGTAGGGATGGTCTCAGGAGAAGCACTGTAGTCAGTCTGTGACATAGCTTGCTTTAACTCTTGGAATGCCATTGGAAAGATCCCAGCTGGACTTGCAGAATTTTCCACCTTAGGAAGCATGCACTTTCCCTCTGCCACATGCACTCTGCTTTCCTGCTATCCACAACTGTAATCAATTTTCTATTTTTGTGATGATCTACTTAATATCCACCCCCCTAACTAGACTGTAAAGTCTGTGAAGGTAGGGACTATGTCTGTCTTGCTCGATTGTACTTAACCCAGGGTCTGTGATAGACTAAAAGAAGGAAGAAAGGGAAGGAAGAAGGACATGCTGTTTTTAAAATTAATAATACTTTAATTCTGTCCCCAAAGGCCAGGAGGCTATGTTAGAAATAATGGAAAAAGACAATTTGAAATAAATCAGCCAATATTTTGGTAGAGAAATCAGAATGTGCAAGCTGAAAGGATCTTAGAGATCATCCACTCATCCATTCATTAATTTAATTAATGTTTAATAAGTGTTTATCATGTGCAAAGTCTGGTACTACTACTAGGCATATATATAGGAATAAGATACCCCAACCCAAAGGAAGGTGCTTCCATTCTAAAGAGAACAAAGAGGAGACAACAGATCAATGCAATAGTAGGTGATGAGGGTTATGGTGCCAAGAGGAAGAAAAATGGGAGGACATTTATCTGAAACTCAGTTTCCTCATCTTATTTGACCTCAATTCTCCATTCTTGTGACTGGTCATTAAACATTTAGTATTGGTTCACTTTGTACTAATTCTGCAAAGCACTTGGGAATATAGACTTTCCTAATGAATAATGCCAAGGAGAAGCCCCCAAAGTCCTTCCTTCCAGTGGGCTTGGGGTGGGGGCAGAGGCTCAGTGATCAGCCAGCTATCACTGAGGGGCACATGCCAGGGCCCGTCTCTTACCTAGTGCAGGTGTTTTCAGATTGGTGGTTAAGAAGTAGGTATGTGTAATAATAGAGAACTGCCAGCTTTAATTCTGCCTCAAAATGGGCACAAAAACAATTCCAAAATAACCTATCTACAACTCCCACCACCTTTGTTTTTTTAGAAATAAAAATATAGAAGTTTTAATATAAAAAATATAGAAAGAAAGTATTTTGATAATGGGAGCACATTTCTTTAAACAGAGGATCTCTTCTTCAGTGCACGCAGAAGAATACTAGGAACTAGGGAGCTGAAGTGACTTGCTCCAGGCCACAGTGCGTTGGTGCAGAGTTGGGGCCGAAACCTGGCATCTCCCAGACCAGCGTCCCATCTTGCACAATAGCAGTGTCTAAAACATGATCAGAAAAATACGAAGAAGCCTTTTTGGGTCAGGATGCTTCCTGTGAAAATAAATTTCCAAGCTAGAGCCCATCTTGCCTTTGGATGCTGTAGTCAGCCATGGCACAGGCAGAGAGACCAGGAAAAAGCAAGTCCTCCCCACAGGAAAACCTGCAGGAAAACCAGCTGAGAAGAAGTAGGTGGCTTCTGAGATCCAAGGGCTGCTGCCCGTTAGCAGTATTGAAAGTGGTTCCCGAGGACTTCCGGCCAAGATGGAGGCTTAGACGGACACGCTAGGTCTCCCTCAACAACTATAGAGGAATACAACTACTTCAAAACAAAGGATAACTAGAAATTCCAGAAAATAAAACTACACGGAAGCCCAACATATGAAGTTATAAACCAGCGGTGCCATTTGGGCAGGTAAGAGTTAAAGAAGGCAAAGCTGTTTGCGGAGCCGCGGCGAAAAATCCCGGAGGCAATCAAGCCCCTGGCTTGCGGGACTCGAATCAAGCCCCTGGCTTGCGCGACTCCGGGCGCTGGGGAGAGCAGCCGCAGCATCGCCTTGAACAGTGAGGCCCAGGGGGGCGGGAGGACGGATCCCGGTCTCCTAGCTGAATAACTGTGTGAATCCATCTTGGACCCCCGCCCCCAAAGAAAGCACCACAGGGCTGCGAAATAGGTCGCGGACAGGCAGGCGACTCCAATCAAGCCCCTGGCGTGCCCGACTCCGGCGCTGGGGAGCAGCCGCAGCATCGCCTTGAACAGTGAGGCCCAGGGGGGCGGGAGGACGGATCCCGGTCTCCTAGCTGAATAACTGTGTGAATCCATCTTGGACCCCCGCCCCCACAGAAAGCACCACAGGGCTGCGAAATAGGTCGCAGACAGGCACTGGTCGCTAATTTGTGACGCGTACACAGGCACTGCCCCCTATAGCCAGCCCAGGAAAACAAAACGCATCTGTCAAAATGTGGCAGACAAATATAGAGATCCCGGTGGCACAACTCACCAGACAGCAGATAGAGAACCTGACAGATGAACAGATAAGAAACCTGTCAGAGGCTCAGTTCTGGGCCATTGTTATCAGGTGGCTTACAGAATTCACAAAAGAGCAGGAAAAAGATATGAAAGAAGCGAAAAACTTTCATAATGAAAGGAACAAAACCACATACGAGACAGATGGTGAGGAATCCAGAGTTCATTTCAACAAACTGGAATATGGAGAAGGAACAAGCAGTCAACCAATGCAGCGAGAGGAAATAGGAAGCAACAATGAGAGGATCAGAAACCTCTGGGACAGCTATAAAAGGCCCAACATAAGAATCATTGGTTTGCCAGAGAATGAGGAAGATGAACTAGAACTTGAAAAATTGAGTGAAAATATAATAAAGGAGAACTTCCCAGACTTGGGGAAGGGAATAGACCTGCAGGTCCAGGAAGCAAGGAGAGTTCCCAAGAGACTGGACCCAGGGAGAACCACTCCAAGACACATTATAATCAAAATGTCAAAAATTAAGGATAAAGAGAGAATCTTAAAAGCAGCAAGAGAGAAGAAAAGAATTATGTACAAAGGGGTCCCAATTAGACTATCAGCTGACTTCTCAAGGGAAACACTACAGGCAAGAAGGAACTGGCAAGAAATATTCAAAGTAATGAAAATCCAAAACCTACAACCACGAATACTCTATCCAGCGAAATTGTCATTCAGAATAGAAGGACAGAGAAAGTGTTTCCAGGACAAAATAAAACTGAAAGAGTTCATTAGATCCAAACCACTGTTATATGAGATGTTAAAGGGACTGGTTTAAAAAACAGAAGCTAGGGAGATGAAACAAAGGCAAACGAAACAGGCAACGAGAGTGGAAAAGGAACTGTGGGTAAGGGAAGCATAGTGGGGGGAGGTCAACAGGGAGGGGGAGTGGGGAGAGGGAGGGAGATGATATAGGAATTGGGGATCATGGTAGGAGGGAATGGAATAGATGGAGAGAGATTGGGAGGAACTGTATGCACAACTAATGGACATAATCTAAAAGGGGGGGACAACTGGAGGGAGGGGGGCCACCGGGTGGAGGGGAGCAGAGGGAAGGGAAATTGGCACAAATGTAATATTTTAATCAATAAAACACATTAAATCTGAAAAAAAAAAAAAAAAAAAGAAAGTGGTTCCCTTTGTGTACCTTCATTTGAGAATGAAAGGAGCAGCTCCTTCGAGATGCTGGACACACAAAATGCATCATAATAAAATGAATTCATCTTTACAGGCTAGGTCTCTCATTCATCGTCTTACTCATTTGCTCCTCATGACGCTCCTATGAAGTCAATGCAGTTGTCATTTCCACTTTAGAAATAAGAAAGCTGTGGCACAGAAAGGATAAAGAACGTGCCCCAGCCCATTGGGCGGCTAAGAATTGAGCCAGGTGGGATCCGAACTCAGGAAGTGTGACAATGATTCATGGTCTTTCCCACTACATTCTGACACATTATTACACGGAGCACTGTAGGACACACAGTATGCCCAGATATTTGATTGGTTCGTGCCAATCTAGAAAAGAATACAAGATCTCTCATCTAATGACAGTAACTACAATTCATCCAAAGCACGGAATAGTTTACTAAAAATTCTCCACATGCATTCCTTTATTTAATATTCTCTCTAATCTGTGAAGGAGGAGTAATCATGCCCAGAAGGTGCTGAAGCTCATAGAAATCAGCTGCCAAGCTCAGATCTCCAGTTGTGACCCAGTCAAGCCAGGATCCAAACTTCATGTACCTGGCTCCTCAACATGAGCTCTGTGCACTGAATTTGCTTTTTCAGTATTTTCATCCCTCTGATTTCAGAGGGGGAGGGATATTGTCCAAATGGCATCATCTCATTAAAATTCTTCAATTTGGTGGGGGTTTGAAATATATCTAGAAAAGTTTAAATAAATCACAATTTCTTCCCCCTAATAACATAGGATAATAACAATAATCTCTCTAGAAGAATGGCCCTGGTTAATTTTGAAATATGAAAATGTCAACAAAGAATCATTCCACTATATTCAGGATTATTTAAGGTTATCATAGAAATTAATAATACATTGCTCAAATTTGTACAGTTCTTTGCAGTTTATAGAGTACTTTCATGTTCATTGTCTCATCTGCCTTTTACAAGAAAGTGGTCATGTTCAATTATCATTATTCCCATTTAACAGAAAGAATATTGAAATTTAGAGAAGTTAAATCTTACAGGGGTTCATAAGAGACGGAATTAGAGCTTAATCCAAACAGCCTGACTCCTAGGTTAAAGCTCTTTCAACACCCCACTCTGTAGCATCCCTATTGTTTGCTCTTAAAATAAAAAGTAGACTGAAGAAGGTTTCAGGTGCAGTATATATGTACCCTTTCCGCATGTCCCACTGCCTGACTCTTCTGGGAAACCAAGTCTAGGGAAACTCTGGCAAGCACCCCTGAGGTGATGGTGTCCTCCAGAACAGGAATTTCTATTCTCCCAGTGGATACTCTGCTGATTTATTTGATGGCCAACATAGAAGCCTGAGGCTTCTGGGGAGGACCTGCTCTCTGCACAAACATCCACAACAGAGAAGCATTTGACAGGAGGGAGGTGTTTGGAAATGACTGAGAGAGACAGGCTAAGCATGAACAGATACAGCTTGGGGAATGACTCATATGCAGATAGTGATGAAAAGAAATTTAACATTTGGACAAAGAACAGAATTACCCAGAATTGCTGCAAACTTGATGAGCATAAATACGAATACTGAGCCCAAATATGGCACTCAGGACAGCCAGCACAGAACATCAAGTGCAGTCCTCAGGGCCCCACCTGGTCCTTGCCTCCTAGTCTACGAAATCCAGTAGGGCAGAAGGAAAATGTGACTAGTTATTATACTGCTGTCTATTCGGCAATTTTTTTTTATCCTATAATATCTTCTCTGTTCTACTACATAAAGATGTCCTCGCTCTTGTCCCAGAAATAGTCCTATTTTCTTTTAGACACAGATCAAATCACCTCCTTGATTAGGCTTTCCCTGACCTCTCCCTGAAGACAGAATTTAAAGTTCCACCTTTGGGTTTTAACACATCACACTGTAATACAATACTTATGTACCGTCATGATGACCACTGGACCAGGAGCTCTTTGAGACCACAGTCCAACAAAGCACCTCACCCAAAGTAGGCCCCAGAGAGATTTCAGCTGAATGCATAAATGAAATGAGTAGCACTGATAAAGAATTAAAGTAAATTTCAGTTAATTAGGGCACTGAGCACACAAAGAGTGGTGCTATCTATGTAAGTGAAGTTGTCCAGAAAACTCTGTTTCTTACGCAGTAGTAAATTACCTATCTTAATGTTACCTGCCCTATTTCTGCTCAACTAGAGGAAATCAGTAAATATCAAGACTCTGTCCTTCCTGTCTGAAAGCAGAGAGGAGGGAGAAATTGATTCTAATCAATGAGATTACAGCAGGCTTTAAAACCATTCCCTTCTTCAAGCACTGCTCATGCTTGAAATGACTTGTTTGATACACGTCTCTCATATTAGCTGTGCCAGAGCAGGGACAATCTGCATTGTTGACTGCTGTATTTTCAAGGTCTAGCATAGTACCTGGCACAGAGGAGATTTCAGTAGACTTTGTTTAATGAATACATAAAGGAATGAAGGAAGGAAGGAAGGAAGGAAGGAAGGAAGGAAGGAAGGAAGGAAGGAAGGAAGGAAGGAAGGAGGAAGGGAGGGAGGGAGGCAGGAAGGGAGAGAAGGAAGGAAGGAAGGAAGGAAGGAAGGAAGGAAGGAAGAAAGGTGGAAGGGAGGGATGGAGGCAGGAAGGGAGGGAAGGTAGGAAGGAAGGAAGGAAACAAGGAAGGAAGGAAGGAAGGAAGGAAGGAAGGAAGGGACTTCATGGAAGGGTGCCACAGCTGAGCCTTCTATCATTACCAACTGCAGGACTACCATTTATAGAGTGTCTATGAGAGTCAGCCACTGCACTAAATATGTTAATATTCATGAAGCGTAAGGACTGGTGCCTATACTTTATTGGTGAGGAAACTGGCATTCAGAGAGTTAAGTAACTTGCTTAGACTCACAGAATTAATTTTTGGCAGGACTATCCATCATTCAAACAAAGCTCTGTCTGACCCCAAAGTGAACAGATAAACAGGAAAAAACAGCTCCTGGCCGAGGAGCAGTATGGACCAAGATTGGATGTGGAAGTACCTGATGGGCTCAGCAACTGGTTGCAGAGTGGGGCTACCAATGGAGGAAGAAGCTGAACAGGGAGGTTGGTTGGGGCTCAGTTCAGAAGCCAGGCCTATAGGCTACACTGGATCTCCAAAACTCCAGGCTTTCCCTTGGCAGTGAATTTTCTGAATAATCCTGTGTGACTGCTTATTTGTCAGGTTTTCCACTAAGTGCAGAAGTATACAGAAGAAAATGTCCAACACTTTAAGGTTCCAGTCAGTTGGATTGTAATTAATCAAATTTTACTGTGAAAGAAAATGTCCTACCTGGATGCCTACTTATAATTTTATTTTTTTTATTTCTAAATAATTTTATATTTACAGAACAGTTACAAAAATAGTTCAGGGAGCTCCCATATACACGTTACCCAGTTTTATAATTTTAGCATCTTATACAGCTTACTGTATAGTGATTGAAACTAGGAAATTAACATTAACAATACTTTTAACTAATTCCAGACTTCATGTGGATTTCGCTAGCATTCACCATAATAGCTTTTTTCTGTTTGAGAATCCAGACCAGGATCCCACTTGCATTTAGGTGTCATGCTTCCTTAGCCTCCCTCAAGCTTGTAACAGTTCCTTAAACTTTCCTTGTCTTTCACAACCTTGATATTGCTAAAAGAGTACTGGTCAGTTAATATGTAGACTGTCCCTTAGTTTGAGTTCGTTTGATGTTCTATAGTGACTGGATTTTTGGCAAGATGTGTTAAATCTTGCCACCTTTATAAGTGCATAACAGGGTGAACGTGATGTCAAAGTCGACCTTGATCATTATTTGGTGAAGGTGGTGCCCGCAGGATTTCAACACTGTAAAGTTACTCTTTTTCCCTTTGTAATAAATAAAAATCTCAGGAGAGGCAGTTTTAGACCATACAAATATTCTTTTTCTCCTCAAACTTTTGCCCACTACATTTAGCATCCACTGGTGGATCTTGCTTAAAACAATTATTACTATGGTATTGTAATGTTGGTTTTATATATTTTTCACATTCCTCTTACAATGATTAATTGGAATTCTTTTGTAGGAATAATTGTTCATTCTTCCCTATGCATTTACTTATTCAATTATTTATATTAGCATGTGCTCATGAATATTTATTTTATGGACTGTAATCCAATAGTATTATTATTTATTGTTGTACAGGTTATTATGGCTTTGGCCTTTGAGAGCTCTGTGCCCTTCAGCAGATCCCATCCTGTTTTGAGCACTTCTGACTTTGTAGCACCACAGATACTCCAGGCTCATCTTGTATTTTCTCCCCAGCCCTCATATCAATCACTTATGCAAAAAGCCCAGGTTCCTTTTATTGGAAAATGGTATTTAGAAACCAAGATCTGGATACTAGGTGTGCCTGTTGTCACTAGAATGCTATTTCTTCTAGGTCCTCTCACTGGACAGAGCCAGGAAATACATATATGTATATTAGCAGATGTATACACACACAGAGACACCTATAATTATTTGTGTCTATAATTTTGTATATATATTACAAAAGCATGATTTCATCTCAATACCTCAAATTTCAATCCAATACCACTGGATTCATACTAGCCTTTCCCCTTTTCTAAATAGTTGCTTACTTTGGGGACAATTTTCTACCTGTCTCTATACCTAAATACTGCAGCACATGATCAGAATTCAGAAATTATGCTATGCTTACTGAGCTGAGGAGAAATATCATCTAGGGAAAACAAGTAAGGTACCCCTTTAAATTTTTATTGGTGAGACAGTTTCATGATACCCATAACTGATACAAAGAGACACTAACTGGCTCCTGTGGCTACTTCAAAGTCATGCAAAAGCAAAAATTTAACAACCACTTGAAACCTGAAAGATCTCTACCTCAGTTTTTTATATATCACCTTCCTTATAGCACCTTGGAGTCAGGGTCATGATGTTCAAGGGGAAAGAGATTAGGAATCCCTGTTCATTATCAGAGAAGATCTCCTGTCCAAGGCCAGAAAAAAAAAAGGGGGCGGGGGGTACCTTTTCAGACCCTTAGCTTAATTTGGCCTAACTTAGCCTCATAGACACCTGTATCCTCATAGTCAAGAACCCACACACTCCCAGCTGGCCATAGGCAGATCCACTCAAAGCCAGGCCCCCTGTCCTGTAACAACATCATAATGCTAACCAGCATTTAATGAGTTTATGATTAGCGGTCTAGGTTCTTTTCCTGCCACAAACATCATAAAAGTGGGTCAACTAAATCATCTTCATGGTCTAGCTCCAGAAGTCCTGATTCTTCTGAGACAGTGCGGTGCAGTAGAATGAGAGATGCTTCAGAATGTAACCCCGTCCCTGCTAAATGGCACAGCTCAGCAAATCATGAGAATTTTATTTTGAATAAAATATATATATTTTTAATTTTGAAAGGGAAATAATAACAATACCTTTTCATCAAGTGTGTTGTGAGAACTATGTGAGATAAAGTAGGTATACTTCTAGTAGAAATAAGGTATTTAGTTCTAAAATTTGCTTTGTCATGGAGGATAAGATAGTCTGCTGCATCTCAGTTTAGTTGTCTGTAAAATGGGGATACTAACTTAGATTAGAGATTTCAAAACTTTTCTTTTGCTGGAAAACTTTTTAAAACCCAAATGATGTCTTACATAACTCCCCCAATAAAAAAAAAAAAAAAGATCAGAGTTGTGGTATGTAAGCTGCAGGTACCATTAGGGCTCGAGAATGAAAAAAATGAAGGTTGGGTAGTTGTACTAAAGCTTCTGAGGAAATGTGGACTGTGCAAATTTTGGGGATGGATTTTGAAGAGTAGGTAGAATGGATGCTACTTAGGGTTAGAAAGAAACATAGTAAGTCAAGCCCTGGAAGTGGGAGTGAATATGGTGGGCCTCAGACAAGGAAGAACATGCAGTCCTACCCAGTACTGTCATGCTCACCTTGACCACAACCCATCCAGCTGCTAATACTTCAGGAGGCCTTAAGAAAATCACATTCCCAGGTAGACGTGCTCCTCAAGACTCAAATTCTCTTCCCTCATGGTGGTGCTATCACTGGGCTAGTCTCTATTGCACACTTGAAACCAGACTGAGGCTACAAGTTGGGAGTCTTGGGGTTTAAAACTAGCTAGGTTGGGTGTGGCCACTTTGAGATGTTATGAGTTGAAATATGGCTCCTCTCCACAAAAAAGAATGTTGAAATTCTAACTTCTGGAACCTAAGAATATGACCTTATTTGAAAATAGGGTCATTGAAGATGCAATTTGTTAAGCTGAGATCCTACTGGAGTAGGGCAGGTCCCTATTCCAATGTGACTGGGTGCTTATAAGAAAGTGACCACATGAAAACAGAGACCCATGGGGAGAGTGCCATGGGATGAAGAAGGCAGAGGTTGCAGTTATGCAGCTGAAGCCACAGGACACCAAAAATTGCCAGCATTATCACCCAAAGCCAGAAGGAGGCACGCAAGAGTCAGAGGGAGCATCACCCTGCTGACACCTTGATTTTGGACTCTAGCTTCCAGAACTATGAGACAATAAGTTTCTGTTGTCTTAAAACAACCAGTTTGTGGTATTTTGTAATGGCTGCCCTAGAGACCTAATACAGAAGGGCTTGAGTTAAAGGGATTTTTGACTGACATTGAGAAAGAGGCAGTCAAGGGAGAGCAGGGATGACTAGGTATGACACAGTGAGAGCCATTCTTCTGAAGGTCAGAGTCCAGGATGGGTAAGGCAAGACAAGACCAGAGTGAGGGGACCCTGGATGCAAAGTGCTGAGAGCCTTGGTAAACATGCTGGCAGCAGGAATGAAATGGAAGAATGAAAGCAGAAGACCTGTCAGGACACTCTAACAAACTGGACAAGCATGGGAAAGAAGACTAACTCAAAAAGACTTAGTTTCTTGCTTGGACACCTTCCTGTCTGTGTGAGTTTGGATAAACCATTTAGTCTCTCTGCTGATGAGACTGAGTGACTTTGAAATTAAGAGTACGGTAGATGTATGCTTGATCCAACATTATGATCCAATGCTGACTTTATCCCCCTTACCCTGAAGCTTGGTCAGTAATATACAATTTAATAATACTAGTAGTAATAGTAGTAGTAGTACAAGTTAAAGACTGATTGCTTCAGGTTCTGTTTAAGCTAGCAGTCTTTGTTTCCTGATTTGGTAGGATAACACATCCCTTTCACCTTCTGGTGAAAAATGGGCATGTGCTATATCCTGTATTCTGCCTTAAGAGACGTTCTTCCCTCTCCCCTCTTACCTTCTTGATAATCTAATTCTGCAAAATGTTTTCTCAGTCCCTAGCACACTTCCTGTCATGATGCCAATTACACCTTCCTCATTCTGTCTACATTGCCAGTGGGAATACGAAATGGGGTCCTTTTCTGCAGTAAGCACTGAAAAAAATAAACTGACCTAAAACTCTTTAAAAAAAATGCATTCAATGTGCCCATGTCTTTAGAGGCCTGATATTTGTTTGCAATAAGAGATTAGAGGTGGAAAAGAGAGGGGCTGGAAGAAGATGAACTCAGGAAAATTCTGAACTCTGGTGTCTTATTTCCTCATGTTAAAACAACAGCCCTGACATCCTGGTCAGCCTCTTGTCAAATAAGACTCAAGATACCTAGCTACACATACATCTTTACTTCTTTAAACAAGCCCTTATCCTTAAAAGGCCTGCAATAGAGGGGACATTTATCAGGGACAGTGTTGTTTTTCAAGCACCTTTATGGAGGCTTTAAAAAAAACCCAGCAAACTTTATGTATGTTTCAATGAAAACTGTTTACAAGGCAAAAGATTGCACCCAGCATGAGCTTTCTGACACATTTATCACTTCATTCCAAAGCTGGGTGGGAAGGGGCAACCTCCCTCTGACAGCTGATGCCTTGCAAAAAGGATGAAGAAAGTGTCAGAAATTTTATGACTCTTCTGCAGGCAGCTGTAATAGTGAAAATGAACATGATTCTTCTCTCCATCCCCATTCATAAATCTCTATCAGCACTTGAAGATAACACTGACAATCTATTGTAGTCTTCCAACATAAGGTACTATTGTGGCAGTTTAACATGGAGCCCAGGAGTATTACCTGAAATTGGAAGTCTTCCAAGTGCAATGTGTACTGATAAGATGTTGAAGAGAGAGAGAGAGTAATGTGAGGGGTGGGGGGTGGGGTGGGCAGGCAGAGAGTTGGGAGGGATGGGAAAGGGGAAGGCTCCTAGCTCTAGTCATTTGATGGTGATCTACTTGTCTCTTTGTCAGATAAAATTATTTGCTTCTCCTAAACTCACAGAGAAATGCGAAGAGAAAAACAAGATAATAGATGTAATACCACTTTGAAAAGTTGAAAGCACTATGTTAATGTAAGGTATTACTATTCATATTATTGTGCCTTTTATTTTTTTTGGTGGAAAAATGCTCAAAAGAAAAGGATCCAACTAATTAGCAGTGAATGTGTTGTTTGAGAACGATGTTATGTGGATGACATTGGGTTAAGGGGAGAAACTCAGGTTTCCGGTAGCAAAAGTGAAATTCGACATGAGTTCAGTATTCCACACTGCTAAGCTGGTAGTATGTGATCAATAGATGTTTATTGAGTGAATGATTTAGCTCATTGTTTAATACAGATTTCTTTCTGTAAATGTATCTCTCCCTATGATAGAATGAAAAAATGAAAAAATGGCAAATGTCTCCATAATTATGGAGAGTTAAATGAACTAGCATTAGTTAAAAATTGAATAATTAGAACCAAGACAAAATGCTAATTAAGATAATAAGGAATTGACAAATGGGTAAGCAAATAGATTAATGGAACAGAATACAGAGGCTAGACAGAAACACACAGCTACGTAGTCAGATTAATTTTTGACAAAGAACCAAAGCAATTCAGGGATGAAAGAATTTTCAAGAGTGATGATAGAATCATTGGGTATTCATAGAAAAAATGAGCCTCATGAGACTCATACTTCACACCATATACAAGAATTAATTTATGATGAATCATAGGTCTAAACATAGAGCTAATATTATAAAACTTCTAGCAGTAAATACAGAAAAACATTGTCATGACCTTCAGGGTAGACAAGGATTTCACTGAAAGGTCATAGAGTGCACTAATCACAAAGAGAGAAAATGATAAATTGGACTCCATCAAAATTAAGAACTTCAGCTTATAGACAGACATGATTATGACAACAAGCCAATGAGCCTCAGACTTGGATAAAATACTCATAACACATATATGTGTGACCCTTCTTCAGATATGGTCCTGGGTTAGCTCTTCACTCTATGGACAAGCTTTTTGAAAGACTTTACTGTCCCCTACTCCTCACATTGTCCTGCAACCCTCTACATTGTGATTTATGCCTCTACCCTGTCATCCTTTCCAGGGTCACCTTGTTGTGAAATAAACAGAACCACTTTCTGGACTAATTTCAGGTGTCTTCTCTATGACCTTTGGGAAGGGTGACCACTCCCTTTTGGGGCTGGTGTCAATCACACCTTTCCCTCTCTCCTCCTGGTTTTCCTCCTCTGGTTATCCCTCTTGGGGTCAGTTTAGGCTCTTCTTTTTTCCTCTTATATCCAGTGTTCCTTGAGATCACTGGATCTCAACTCTTATCTCCTGGTGATTTCATCCCAATTTATGAGATGGATACACAAACTTTTATTACTTTTCTAGCTCCTCTGCACAACATATACTCAGAAGTCTGGGCTCTCTTGATAGCTCTCTGAGTAGATGAACAATCTATTTTTTCACTTGTTCACTCTTTCATAAAGTTACTATTGAATATTCATCATGTCCAAAGACCTATAATGTTTTGCCTTTCTGTATCTTATGTATATTATGGCCCCTATCTTTAATCTATTTTGCTCTTTTTTGTATATGATTAAGTTTCAAACATCCCTCAAGACTCAGTTCAATGTCATCTTCTCTTGAAGCCCCGCTGTAGCACACTGGGCTTGGCTCTCACATAGCTCTTACCACACAGCATTGTAGTCCTCTACCGTCCTGCTTGTCTGCCACCTCAGGTACACTAAAAACTCCTTGGGGACAGAGTTCTGCATTTTAACCCACTGGAACAGAATGGGTTTGCCATAGATGTTTACTGAATGAGGTCAACCTCAGTTTACACTCCTAATTCTTATTCTCCCACTCACTGGCAAACCAGCTTGAGAAAATTACTTAATCTAGAAAATGTCTCTAAGTTTTGTTGGTTATAATCCTACCACACAGTATCATATTTTGAGAGAATTAACTAATTGGATGAATAGAAAACTTTAAGAACAGTCCTGGCCTCTCGGGGATGGCTTACAAATGTTAGTTCTAGCAATTTAACCCTCACACCAAATGACGTAAGCCAACTCTAGGCTCCAGAAGAGATTATGAAGTGTAAGCTATGTTCCTATAACTGGCCCTTCCCATGTAGGAGAAATGTCTGGAGACATTTGGAAAATCAAGGCTATGGAGATTAACCACATATGACATATTAGATGAAGTATAACTGAAGAGTCAAATTGGACACAATATAATTTATTTTTTATTTTAAAATTTTATTTGATTTTAGAGAAAGAAAGAAGAGAGGGAAGGAGGGAGGGGGAGAGAGAGAGACAGAGAGACATACACAGAGAGAAACATTGATTTGTTGCTCCACTTCTTTTATGTATTCATTGGTTGATTCTTACATGTGCCCTGACCAGGAACTAACCTGCAACCTTGCTGTTTCAGGATGATGCTCTACCCAATGGAGCTACCTGGCCAGGGCATGGACACAATATAATTTAACAGGAATACTTGAAGTGATTCCTGCAAGGCATCTCAATATGAAATTTGATTTCTTCCAGAAGCACTTATTTCTTCATTAAATAAATATCTGCTATGTGTGAAGTCCTATGTAAGATGTGATGGATGTGAACACAGGAGTTAACCTGCTCTTAAGAAATGTAGATTCTAGTAAGGAAGCTAAGACATATCAAAAATACACAAAATACTGGCCACTGGGTGAGGGAGTTGGGAGGAATTGAAGCATGCAAGTGCCTTTTCTTAAATTTGACTCTGCTCATTTGAGTTAAGGCACTTTGTTTTTTTTTCCATCTTGCTTTGTGTTTTTTTTTTGGTCTGTCTCCCTTCCCTCTCTCCTGCTTCACTTTCATGTCTTTGTCTTTGCTCTTGCTGTCCTGCCAAGGAAACAAACAAATCCCCAACCCATGTGGTCGTTCCACCCCATCCCACTTTTCCAACCTTTCCAATCACAAATCTTTCTGGCTCTGGCTTCAGGAATCAGCCTCTGCAAAGATATTGGCCTATAATTGTGGCCAGAGGACAAAATGTAGGGGGGAGGGCTTTACTCTAACAGAGGTTCCTGTTATAGAAATCCAAGACTATGTGTCTATGACCAGCTTTTTACTCCACTACATTGTCATCTGTCTTAACACACCAGGGAAAAGTGTGAACCAAAAACTCCCAGAGAATGAACCATCAAAGAAGACATGCTCAATTCAGCTGTCTTTGAATGTGAGGGGGTTTCTGGATATAATAAATAAAATTTGTTAAGGCCTGCAGTGCTTAATGAATGAAATGAGGTTTCTGTATTCTATATCTCATTTATAATTTAATTTGCAATGTTCAATTTTTTTGTTTAATATTTTACTGAGATAATATTTTATTATAAGGGATTTTTTATTAATATGCACTCATAATAGATTTTCTCCATTCTTTAAGGTAGTTTTGAATCCTGGAGCCATACTATTTTCCCCATGGTGATATAGCTCTGATATTACAATGAAAGTAATATACGGATTTTACATTAAATATTTCATGGGTATAGTTATTTCAGAAATCGAGGTAACCCTGAATATAAACTTAATAGAATGGTATAAATGCATTAACCTTAATATTATGTTTAAGCCCCAATTTGTATTTATAAATAGGAAACCAAATGATTCAATAAAAGAGATATTCTCCTGAATTTATTATCTTTCTTCATTTTAATCTCTGGCATGGGTCCAGTCTAAGAAGAGAAATTTGAACAACGCAAGCTCAACAATTTTAGGCATTTTTTCTTTTGAAAATAAGGGGATGGGTGAAGATTAAACTTTTTTTCAGTGTGACCTGGGTAGTCCTACAGGTCTCAGGAGGTATCTTGGATGCTGCCATGAAGAATGACAAAAACTCCAAACACAGAGTCTGGGCTTGCCGAGCTGTAGCCAAAGAAGTTCTGATTTTATTTAATATATTGTAACTTTTATCTTAATATATTGAGGTTCCAAAAATCATCTGAAATCAGAGTTGTACTATTATAAGGAACAGGTTGACTTAGGTTTACTTTGTGATCCATATCAGGGAATTACCAGCTAAATGTCTTGTAAAACGTACTTGCTCCACAATACCTGGAAACATAGAATAAAATATAATAAAGACTTAAAGGGTTGGCTAAGTTTACAACAGAGTAAAGAAAATCCTTAGTGGCCAAAAACTAAGGGGGGATGGAAATAAAAAACGACAGACTCATATAGAAGCTTTCACTGCTCTCAGGGCCTTTGATTGTCTTTGTGACTCAATACACTTTAATTGCTGCACATGAAAACATAAAACAAACCTTGGGACTGTGCAAGGTATGGCGTTGAAATTAAGACTCCTATATGTAATCAAGAACTTTAAAAGGAGCCTAGCTTCCATGAAAGGGTGTGTAGAAAACAGCCTACAGGTAAAAGGAGAAACTTGTAAGCTCTTGTGAGGAAAAAAGTCTCACTTGAGAATCTGTGAACACAGTTCTGTGCTCACATGAATTTCAGGTTTATTTCTATATTACTTGGGTGATCTAGGAAGCCTTGAGACAAAAATATTAATTTACAGTGATCATGGAACAAGTGCCTGGCAGAAATAAAAGCAAATTCTACCTGTAACATGAACTTTGAAGAATTCACACAGTTGTAATTGAAATGAGTAGGAGTTGAGAAACCAAAATTACAAAACTCTAAGAATCAAATCAAAACGAATACAAGTTGACAAAACCACAAACAAACGCTTTAGGCTCTCATGGACTTCTGGGAGGAATTGTCAGAAAAAAATATATACAATTGATATGTTTTAAAATGTGCAAAGAAATGAACAGAGGATTAACAATGTGATCAAGAAACAATACATTGTGAAAAACAACAAGGACATCCTGAAAAAATAGCAAAGAAATAGACATCTAGGAATAAAAAGTTTCATAACTTTTTTAAAATCCTCACCCGAGGATTTTTTTTTTTCCATTTCTTTCAGAGAGAGGAAGGCAGAGAGGAAGGGAGAGAAAGAAACCTTGATGTGAGAGAGAAGCATCTGTTGGTTGCTTCCTGTATGCGCCCTGACCAGGGATCATATGCCCCAGACTGGGGATTCAACCCACTACCTAGGTATGTATGTGCCCTGACCGGGAATTGAAAACACAAGCCTTATGGTTACAGGACAGTGCTCTAACCATCTAAGCCACACTGCCAGGGCAAGTTTCATAAGTCTTAAAATTAAAAACTCAATGGATTAATTAAAGAGCAGGGTAGACAGAGTTAAATGGAAAATTAGTAAACTTAGAAAATAGCTTTAAAGAAGTTACTTATAGTATACTTCACACTGAAGTACTTACTTACTGCTTAGAGGAATATGAAAATGTGATAGAATAACTTAAAGAAACATGGAAGGTTAAAATATAAATTCTAGAAAACATTTATCGAAAGTTCCAGAAGAAAAAACTAGAACAAGTGGAAGAGAATAAAATTTGAAAGATAATTTTTTCCAAAATGATAAAAGTCACAAATTCTCAGATTCAGAAACCACAACAAATCTGAAACAGAAAGTAAATCTGCATCTATAAATAAAATTACAGAATAAAAAAGAGAAATAAGAATATCAAAAGCAGTTTTTAATAAAGGATTACCTTCAAAGAAATAACAGTTGGATTCACATCAGATTCCTTATAGCAACATGAAAATCAAAGCACAGTGAAAATTCTGAGGAAAACTGTCTACAATTATATACCCAGGAAAACTATCTTTCCAAAATGAAGACGAAACAAAAACATTTTCAGACAAAGTTGGGTTTTATCAACAACAGTATCTAAGACTGGAATATCCCCAGAACATTCACAATTCACTGATGACTCAGTCATTGGAAAAGTTATGTTTATATTATTGATGTTTGATCCCTCTGTAGTTCCCTCCTTTCTGGTACTTCTCCCCCCATCTCCCGCCTTAATTTTCAAGTCACTCTGCTCTCCCAAATCTCTGTCAATTGGCATCTCAATTCTACAGTCTGTGACTAGCCCTGCCTCCAATAGATTGGGGAGGGAGGGAGTGACAAATAGCCATAAAAATGCACATGCTGCCATATATAATTTCTATTTTTCAAAGGCCAGCTTCCCCACAGTTATCACATTTGTTTGCTCTACAGAGCTTTCAAATGTGTTTTTAAAATATTTTGTCCAGATTTTTTAATTGCTATTCATAGGAAGCATAGTCCAACCAAGTTATTCTACTATTATAAACACCTGTAATCCAGGCATTTAATTTTGAACCTGTTAGGGTTGTCATACATATTAAATATATGTGTGGAAACATTGAGGAATATATATGTGTGGAGGTCAGGGTGGAGATCTGGGGTGGAGCCATAAATTTGGTAGTCATTAGCATATAGATGATAGCATTAGGCTAGAAGAGATCACTAAAGGAGTGAACATAAACAAAGAAGAGAAGTAATGCAAATACCAAGACTTGGACTGTTCAAAGTTTAAAAAAACTTGACAAAGGCGACTGAGATGGAGTAGCAAATGAGGTAACAACCATGAGGTTGTGGCATCTTGGAATCCAACTGGAAAAGGTTTTACTAAAAGAAGCGATCATTTGTGTCAAATTCTGTTGATATGGCAAATAAGATGAGAATTGAAGTTAATTATTGGATTTAGCAATATGAAAGTCATTGACAAACTTAGGAAGAGCAGTTTTAGTTGAGTGCTGAGGGTAAAACTCTAACTAGAGTGAATCATAAAGGCAAATGCATACCTCACAGGATTATTGTGAGAATTTAAATGCCAAATTACAAGCAATATTAATATATAAAGAGCTCATAAAATTAATAATAAAACAGAGTTATTGTGTAGTGGGTACAAAGTCTTAGTTTGGGACCACGAAAGAGCTCTGGTACTCGATAACAGTGATTTTTGCAAAGCAATGTGAAAATACCCAATGCCACTGATTTATACACTTAAAAATAGTGAAAGTGGTAAATTTTATGTTACATGTATTTTACCACAATACAAAAATAATAAATATGGTCACACACTATAAAAATGAGCAAAATAAGAAAATACAGAAAAATACAAATGGCTGTTACACATAAAAGTCCCAACTAATAATTAAATTAACTGACTGATTTTTTTGAAATGCAAATTAAAATTAACAAATGGCATTTCTCACCCATCCAATTGGCTGTGTTGAAAAGTTTGATATTGTGCTGGTAAAGACATGAAGGAATGCTCCTATCATTCAGTATTGATGGGCTATAAAGAGTACAAGGTTTTCAAAGAGCAATTCTGGTAATATCTATCAAAACTAGAAAGGCATTTAGTATTTGACATAGCAGTTCTATGTTTATGTACATATATACATACATACAGAGAAGGAAAACTCTGACTCCAAAAAACCTCCGCTGCCTTGCGGCATACCTCTTCAGGGGAAAGGCTAAGGGAGTAAACCCCGACAGAAAATCCGGAGCCGGAGTCCCTAAGGCGGTTTGACGTTGTAGTCAACACCGGCAACTCCTGCGGCGCACCTGAAGCCAAGCTGTATTGACTCCGTCTTTCCCTTGGACCCTTCAGCTGCGAAGAGAGGGGGGGTCTGCTGCATGGGCAACAGCAGACCCTCCATATCACCCCGCCCAGGCTCTGTAGCTTCAGCTTCACTGGAGAGGACACTCCAGCGTCATCGCAAGATGTCGATTCAACACGGGAGGAGACAGATACCGTGTCACTCCCGAGTCGGACTGCACAGCCATTCTCGGCGGTGCAGATAGACTCTTAAGAAGCTACACCATCGTCTCTCGAGACGGATGGCTGCCGACGACGATACATACATAAATGTATAATTCATATATAAGACTTAACGATGAGTTTACTGGTTATCTGGTTTACTCCTACTTCTTGTATCTCATGTCTTTCTCTTGGAGTCTATGTGATAAAGTCTGGTATTCTTTTCAGGGGCCCAGCATCCAATCTCTCTCCCTCTATTTTGAAAATTTCCTACCTCATAATCAATACCCTAATCTACCTGCCACTAGAGGACTGGAAAGTAACAGAGATTTTCTTTACCAGGCTGCCTTGTAAGCAGGGGCCCATTTTGCCAGTCAGACACTCTCACCCCAAGGACAGAAAACAAATCTCTTGATGGGAGTGGCAGCGATGGCAGCTACATCTGGTCTTCAGGGGCACAAGGGGTGATTGTTGCAGTGGGAGTCTCCACTCCGTGTATGTCTAATATGTTGTCATGTTTATATGTTCATAACTATGTCCACAGTTCCGTGCACTGCTGTAGAGAATTTCCACTGTATGACAATGGTACAGTTATTTTTCCATTTCACTGCTTAGGAATATTTGGGCTGTTTTCAGGTTTTTTGCTTTTTTAATTATAAGAATAATGCTATTTACAATACTCTTGAAAACATTTCCTGGTGTACCTGTTCTCTTTTGGACACTAAATATCCATACCCTATCCTAGAAAATTTAATCAGAGTATCTAAGAATGGGGTCATAAAATGTATCAAAAGTAGATTATCCATATAAAGTAAACATCTAACATTCGTGTTATCTTCATTATTTGAATCATAGGTCAATCAACTGAAATCTAGTCCCAACATCACCATTGCCTTTGCAGTAGGGAGGAAGCATGAATCCTGTATCCATTTTAGCGGAAGTACTAGGGTCTCCTCTTCTGGAGGATCTGAGAGGCTTCCAGTGTGGACTAATCTTTCCCACTGCCCTACACTGGAGACAACCTAAAGCCCTCATTCCCACTGGAGTTACTACTCCATTGTGAATTGCCTTTGCTCAGGGGAAGAGGCATTTGGACAGAACACAAATATGTTTCAGACAAAGGGAGAAGATCCTAGTAGTTGAATTTTATGAGTCATCATCTCAATAGTTGAAAACAGGGTCTCTTTTCTCATAAATGATGCCACCTATACAGCTGCCTCCAATAGATCACGCAAACCTTCCCTGAGAGCATTCTAAGACTGACGCTTTGGGCTCATTTGCATTTCTAATGGAAGAGGGGCAAGAAGTTCCCTGAGCTGAATCCTAGTAAAAGTTGGGTTTGGAAAAGTGCTTCAGGCAATAGTATTTTTTCAATTCTGTATTGGGAAAAATCTAAAATGTACTAAGCCCAACACTCTGAGCCCTGCGGCACTCAAAGCAAAATGTAATCCGTATGTTTCTGATTCATTTCACTCACCTCAAAGGCTCTTCAGAGTGGGGCTTCACTGTTACGAAGTCTTCAGACTGTTCAACTTTTCTCTTTCTCCAAAATAAGAAGGACTCATTTACTAAACTCATTTCCCAAAAGACAGTAACATTCAGCCTCAGCATTCAAAACTCCTATTTCTAGAGTCCAGCATGCTACTGAACATATCCTGTGTCTTTAAAAATCTGTCCTTTTCTTTAAAAAGAAGCAGTATAGCATCTTAATAAAACTGCAAAAAAGGAGAAAGAATTATGATAAGCACTGGTTTTGCTTTATATTTTAATTTGGTTCAATTTCCTACTCATTTTATATGATGTTGATTACACTTAATATACAATATTTTTTTCTCAAATATTTATTAACTGTCTTTTCTTTTTCTCTCCCTCCCTCCTTGCTTTCTTTTCTTTTTGTGACAAAAAAATTTGGAAATTATATATCCCAGGCTGAAAATATTTTGGTCTATCGTTAGGACACATTACAGAAGATCCGATCTCCTGTTTCCACCGCTACCCCCACGCCATTGGAAAATAGTCTGTGTATGCATTAAGAGTAAAGCATAAAGATGTTTCTAGAACAGAACAGATCCTCAAAATACTTTGGCTTTCCAGAGAATAAAAAGAAATATCAAAGGGGTAGTCAGGAAGGCCCAGGATGGGACATTAGTTTCACCAGAGATCTGGCAAATATATTTAGAAGATCCAGACTCTGTGAGTGAAATTGCTGAATGCTAATCTCAGGGCAGAAACTGCTTGCTTTCTGGTTCATTTTATATAATCTGCTATTCATATTATACATATATTTTTAAAAACTCTTTACACTTGTTATTTTGTTTAATAAATAGTCAGGAAAGAGTGTTCAACTGTCTCCTTTCACATCTGCATGCACGATCATTTGGAACATTTTGATTAAACTGACTAGCCATTTCACACTGTGAGTCAATTTAGTCAAATAACTAGTTAATTCCATTAGCCTGAGTGTTTTCCAAAACTGAATTGAATTTCAACTAAATTCAAGCCTGTCAAGTTAGTCAAACTAGTTATAAGTTTAAGTAAAATAATGATTCTGGTGAGTACTGTCCCTGAGTTTTTTTTTGAATTGACAAAATTTATATTACTGGCCTGGATCTTCAAGTTACTCAGTTCTAATAGTTTTCCATTCCATCTAGAGCCATTATGACACGTGGTAAATGAAATGCAATTTTCCCCAGTAGCTTATAAAAAAGGCTAAAAATAACTTTTACTTCACCTGCAAAACTTTGCTACCACATTTTCCCTTATGAAGAGGAAACTAGTCAATAAAGAATGGGGAAAAAAAAAAAACCTGGAGAGGGAAAAGTCGAAGAGAAAGCCTGCAAATTGTCTTTTAAATGGAAGCCTAAGCCCTGTTCTGGAGCAATCCATTTCCAGCGTCGGTAGTTTATGGGAAAGCAGCCTTGGAAGGAAAGTGTCTTCTTACTCAGGTTCCATATTCTATCTTGAAAGAGTGTGTGGCACTTATGTAATGTTTCCAATGATGTAAAACAATAATTGTCTAGAGACATACTGTTTCCTGCAAAACATTCTCTTATTATATAAAACATGCATATTTTGTTGACTACTCCAGATAAATAGGGTTATACAAAAATGTTTTGCTATATTCCTGAAAAATTACAACACTTACAAAAATATGTTTGTAGGTTTCTAGTTGTCAGTTTAATAGAATGACAGTCTTTTGGCTAGATGTTAACTCAGTGGAATGGCCAATTATGGGGTCTGACTAAATTTAACACTGTTTTCCTCATATAGTGTCCAATCCCTCTCTATCCTGCTCCCTCCCACTATGTTTTAAGTTACAGAAAAGTGTTTCAATGCCTCACCGAGGAACTCAAGACTTTGGTGTACCTATCTGGCCCCGCCTCCCACAACAAGGCCATACCCCAGCCACACTGGTGGGTTCTCTGGTTTCTGGGTATAAACACGGCAGCCTCTGCATTCCTCACCCGAGCCTTTGCTGTAGTTCTAGGTCTGTTCTGTCCTTCCCCTCCCCTCACACTCATTTGATTCTTACCCATCTTTATGACCCTGGCTCTGTTCCCCTTCACCAAGATGAAAGCCTTTTCTTATCCCTTGGGTCCGCAAACTTCTCTCTTCCCTATTGTTTGTGCCCCTCATCTAGTAACGACATGCTACCCATTATTACTAGATCTGATATGATCTCACAAATTTTCACCCATCTCCCTCCAACTAGACTGCAAGTTCAACAGGGGAAGAATTTATGTCATATGTTTTGGATCAATAGCTAGTAACAAACTCTTGTATTTATTAACCTTATTGTCATCATTGAAGTATATCAAATTAGGATAATTATATACCATTGGTAGAACCATTTAAAAATGAGTGTCCTACTCACTCTTACAATCACTATTTGAAAAAGTTGTGACAAAAATATCTCCATTTCATGAAGAAAAATGTCTCCATTTCATGAAGGAGGAAGCCAAGGCTTGAAAATCCATGACTTACCCAACTTCATATAGTAAGTATCAGAGCCAGGATTTGGAGCCTGACTTTTTGGGAGGGATGGATGGGGGAAGCTTAAGAGGAATAAAAATTCACTTCGACTCCAAGATAAATTTGACAAAAAGATGCTATTTAAAACTTACAAAAAAAGAAAAGGTGTAGAAATCTTCCTACTATCATTCACTAGCATGTGCTCTGTATTAGCAAAGCATTTACATATATGTTGACATTTGATCCTCATAAAGTTCCTGAAAATGAATATTATTACCTCCTTTTTACAGATGAGGTTCACACATTTTAAGTAATTTTCCTGAGTCACAGCAGAGAAAACAGTAGCCTGACTCCAAAGCACATGCTTTCTGTTATTGTACAGTGTGCTGCTTCTCTAGAGCCATAGGACAAGAGGAAAAGGAGAAATCTTATAATAAATAGTGCATAGAAGTGACTCAGATACTCCTGAAATGAAAAGTAGGTCCATACTCTATCTTACTTAAAGATTCATTGATTGTATTTTTGTTTAATAGACATGTCTTACTCATTAATCCTAATATAATTATTATATACTATCTATCCTCTAAAAAGGACTTAAGACTTTTGAATCAGCTACAATGAAGTATAAAGTAAATTGTAATAAGTTAAAAATGCCTACTGTACACCCTAGATCAACCAATCAAATAAAAATAGAAAAAGAGGTATATAGAGTAGAAAAAATCAGTCCAAAAGAAGGTAGGAAAAGAAAAAAGAAAAAAGAACATGGGGAAAATGGGATAGATGGTAGATTTAAACTAAACATATTAATAATTTTAATAATTTTATTAAATGTCAATACTCTGAACATTCTACCTGAGAGATGAAGATTACCTCACTGGAAAGAAGGTCAATTAAAATGTGGTCTAAAGAAATCTGCTTTAAATATAAAGATACAGTTTAATAATAATTAAAAAAAACTGGAAAAAGGATACGAGGCAATTCTTTACATTTTTCTTACTTTTGCTAGCTTTATTTTCCATTCTCTGGGCCTGCTCTGATTTTTAGTCATACAGGTTGATGGGATAGCACTTATGTAATGAGGACTCAAAATAATATTCAGACTCTCTGTCTAGTTATTAACCAACCTACCATTCAACAAACTTAACACGGTGTTGAACCACATGAACAGGTATTGATGTTTCTTCTAGGACAAAAATGAAAGAAATATTTCTATAGCTGTGTTTGTTTTTTTAATTAAAATGTTTTTCAGTAACAAAATGATAAATTTTAAAAATTGAGTATCTTCATAAGCATAACAAAGAAATTAAAATTACCCCAACATGCCATCGATAAAGAACCACTGTGGTATTTCAAATATTTTTCCATTACCAAAATTGAGCATATATAATTTACAAAAATTGAATCAAATTTTTTTACTTTAAAATATATTGTAAATCTTTTCATGTCAATACATACTTCAAAAAATCCATTGACCATTATATGGGATGCTATAATTTATCAAAATAATAATTATAGCCAATGTATGTACCAGACATTGTGCTAAGAGCTTTGCATATTAATTTGGTCACCCTTCATCTCTGAGTAACATTATTAATTGCCATGATAACACTCTTATACTGACAGTAGGCCAAGTTGTCCTATTTTATAGTAAACACTAAATCTTCCTTTGGCATCAGCTTGGCATTATGCTGCTCCTCCCACCTCTAAACTGCTGTACCTTTCTGTTCCATTGTACGTAGCCATCCAATACAGCATTACACCTATAGAATGAATCCATCATAGTATGTCCTTTAATTGCAATAAAAATAGAATTTTACACATTGGTCCAAGTTTGGCAGCACTCTGGTGAACGTTTTGAGTACTTCAGTACTGTACTGTAGAATCTCTTAATCCCCGACTTTGTTCACTAAATTGTTTATAATTTTTTGTTATTTTGAGTAATGCTGTGACAAATAGGTTTGTGGGGATATAAGTAAATTGTATCAAGATCATGCTGTGACTTGTCCGATGTCCAGATGTGCTCATTCATTCTCAAGACCGGAGCTAAGCTCCAAGATACTTACTTAGTGCTGAGTATGAAAATGAGTCTTACTTGGTAGTATGCTAGAGTTGGCTTGTGTCAGCTTGGAAGAGTTGGTTATATCTCTTTCCAACTCAGCACTCAGTTACATCACACCAAAATCAGCCATTGGGGGGGGGGGGGGGCTGTGGGTACACATTTACCAGCACATCCCTGGCCTTACTGATGAGTTAATACAAGTATTTTGTATGCAGTACCACATGGTGACTCAGTTGGCATAATTCCTAATCAACATAGTTCTGTCTACCAGCCAAGTAGTCTGCAAAAGAGCAGTGCTGAATATATAGTGTGGTCCAAGGTCACGCAGCCTGTAAGTGGTAGAGCTGGAATTCTAACCCCAGGTGTTTTCTGTCTCCAATGCTCAAGATCCTCTGCTCCACCTGCCATTTCTGCAGAGGGCACATTCTCCAGACTTTATCACCTGACCAGCTACGTGACTATGGGCAAGTCACCTAACTTCTATATCCCTAACTTTCCTCATCTGTTAAAAGAGGAATAAGAATAATATCTATTTCATTATGATATGAAGTCTAAATGAAGTAATGAGTTCAAGGAACTCAGCAGTGTTTGGCACATAATAAGTGCTCAATAAAAATTATCATAGCATATATTTTTAAAGTACATAATGTGGTAAACTGGTAGTATCCTTGATCTAACATTTATCTATCTTCTATCACATAGTGTCCTTTTAAGGTGAAGAATTCAGTTTCCAAAAAAATATCTTAACATTTAGTTGAGCACAGAAATTTTTGTTTTTCATAGCTGATACATAGTTCAGTGTATAAGTTTTAGTTCCATTACAGAACTATTTACCTATTCATTTAGTTGATCAAGTCCCCTTCAAAGCATTACATGAATTCATAGGAGCTTTAGGTTTCTGGAGACCTGATTTCCTTTTGAAAAATTACTGTTTCATGACTGAATCAGTTAATTTTGACTAATCATTAAAAATCTGGTCACTGCTACCTGGGCCATAGTCCCCTTTGATTTCTCTTTATGAGGAGGAGTGTGCTTTGGACATAGTGTTCTTACCATTTGAAGGAACACATCTTGATAAATTGAAATATTAGCTTTCAGCAGAGACTCTACTGAATTTATTGAAAATAAATTTAATATTATTTCTCAATTTATCTCTCAATTGATGCTGTGGAAGAAGTTTTAGAGTCATGATTATAAAATGAAGACAGCAACAGATTGAATAAAACAGCACCTGGCATAGAGTAAGCCCTTAATACATATTTACTGAGTGAATAATTAACCAATATGATGTGAACACTGTGGTGGACACATACAGATATAATACTTAACTGATACAGATGATGCACACACACATAATACAGATATAACAATGAATAAACCATTTAAATCTAATCTAAAAAACCAGTTTAATACATATTATCACCTCATTTCTTTTATTTCATGGGAACAATGTTTAGACTGATCGGTTTTTATAAAGGGCTCCGTCCTTTTCTTGAAGTTATCTGGTGACCCTGTCACTGGATTTAGATAAGGGGATACTGGCCCAAGAGGTCCTTTGTGCAGACAGAATTGTTTCACCAACCTTCTGTACAGTCAGACCTGGTGGCAAAGAGCTAGTTCTTTAAGCCATGAGCTCTGCTAATCCTCCCATCTGTGATGAGAAGTCTGAAAACAAACTCCACCTATGAAATGTCTTTATTATTATTATCATTATTATTTTTGTTTTCTAGAATTTGGATTTACATGGCATTCCCTATGATTCTTTGGTGAAACTTTAAGACAGTTTTCTATGAAGTTTTTACCACTGAAGCCAATTTCTCTTACTGCAAATGCAACTTGCCTCTCAGGTCTGCCCAAGGTTTTAAATGTCAGCCACCTGAAGGTCCTGGCCAGACTTCAAAAGGCCACAGACCACCCAGAAAGAGGCTTTCTCTCTCCCAATGTCCCCTAAGAGAATTTTTATAGCCCTGTTTTCTACAGGGATCAAACGATGACAAATAAACAGTATGAAGTCATAAGTTGAAGTCCCATAAACTGCAACGAGCACTTGGTCTCACCTGGCCCAGATGGACAGAGACCCCCAGTAGCTCAGACACTCAGAGCTGTCCCACCTCCTTATTACTCTCCTGACCTCTGTTCATCTCGGGTCAGATAAACTAGTGAAGAAAGGAAGCTATAAGTTTCTCCAGCTAGTTCAGTCAGGAAATAGGGGAGGAGTATTTTATGTGTCACTGGTTAAATGAAGTAGCTGTTTATTTCCCTTCTCTGGGCCTCAGTCCCCTCAGCTATATGAAAAGATAGCAAACCACATGGTTTCTAAGGCTTTGCAAACCTGATCTTTCTTTTTTCCTTTTATTTTTACTTTTTAATTTAATCTTTACTGTATTTTTTCCACTACCAGTTAGTCCCCTTATATCCTCTTCCCCCTGGCAATCACCACACTGTTGTTCATGTCTATGAGTCCTTTTTCCTTTGTGCTCAATCTCTCCACCCCTAATCCATCTCCATTAGCTGTTATCCTACTCTCCATCTATGAGTCTGTTCCTGCTTTTCTTGTTAATTCAATTTGTTCATTAGATTCCACATATGAGTGAAGTCATATGGTATTTGCCTTTGTCTGACTGGCTTATTTCACTTAGCATAATGTTTTCTAGGTTCATCCATACTGTTGCAAAGGATAAATTTCTCTTCTTTTTTATGGCTGAGTAGTATTTCATTATGTAAATGTCCCACAGTTGTTTTATCTGTTCACCCCCTGATGAAAACTTGGGCTGCTTCGATATCTTAGCAATTGTAAATAATGCTGCCATGAACATAGGGGCACTTATGTTCTTTCAAATGTTTTTAAAAATCCTACAATTTATGTAATGTTTACTGTGTACTAGGAATTATGCTAACCTCCTCAAATAAATGTTTTATATTGTTCTCACAATAGTCCATCCTACTGATGTTATCCCTAATTTATAGATGAGAAAACAGAAATCTTAAAAAGGTTAAGTAACTTGGTCAAGTTCATGAATAGATGGCAGAGTGAGGACTCAACCCCAGGGCAAGCCTATTCTAAATCCTACATCCTCACCCACAACCCTGATCTGTGCCTGACACACCCTTGATGTTTCTATAGCACCTGACACTATCTTACAGTCAGATCAAAGTCTCAGGACACCCTCTGGACACTCCTCAAAAGTTCCTTTTTACAATGTTCCGTCCTCTCATCCATTGGCATTAAGAACCCAGTTCTATATCGTGTTTGATGGCAAACATCCATGTAACACAAAGAAGCCGCAGGGTCTTATCTAGTCATTTCATTTGTGCAAGCAAGGCTCTATGGAGTCTGGACGTCTGTGACTCATCCATCAGCTCTGGAATCTCTTTCAAAATTTACTGATCTCCTGACAGGAATGGGCAATGGCTTCAGAGAAAATGGAAAGCTCTGAACCTTTGCCAAATTCTCAAACTCAAATGAAACCCAAGTGCTTATGTTGAGTTTGGGCACTAACTTTGTTCTTCTGGCTCCTGCAAAGTCAAAGATGTCTCTCCTTCCATTCCTCCAGGCTTAATGAATGACAAATTAAAGTGAGCCAAACATGCACCTTGCGGGGAAGGGCTGCCAGACTGATTTCTGATCTAACAGCCTAAGGATTTTCTCTGCTGAGGTTAAGCTTGAGACAGTCCATTTAGAGGAAAAGCAGTTAAAAGGAATCTGATAAAAATCTTCCATTACTGCTAAGGCAGAGGTTTTTAGGAGACTGAGTGGTGAGGTAGGGAGAATGTGTGCTTTAGTTTCTATGGGACCCAGGTATGAATCCCACCCAATCCTTCCACTTGGGAACTGTGTCACCTTAGGGAAGTTATCTAGCCCCTCTGAATCCTAGTTTCTTCACCTGTAAACTGAGATAATAATTATTTATCACCTAGGTTTGTTGTGAAGATTAAATAAATTAATCATATAAAAACATAATATATATATATCATCCCTAATTCCATGAAATTATGGAAATTTAGTTAAAAGAGACTTATGATATTGAGCTTAGAGACCAGGTTTTATAGACTCATAAGGTAAAGCCCAGGGAATTAACCCTTTGAGTGCCATGCATAATTCGAAATTTGGATCAACATGAGAAAAAATTACATCAATAAATAACCTGAGGTACAAAAAAAAGAACAAAACATAAAATACAGATTATTACATTGTCATTTATATTTATAGCCACTGAAAAAAGAGTTTCTGGGAGGGATGCTGGCATTTTTGTGAAAATTTGTCATCATAGCTCACAGTGACATTGGCACTCAAAAGGTTAAACCCAAAATCATATAATTAGTTAAATGGAATTCTAGTCCATTCTATTTGTGGCCACCTAAACACTTTGCAAATACTCCATATAAAAATATACATTAATCAACACAATTTATGACATATCTTTCATGTGTTCAGCAACTGTATTAAAAGCCGCAAAAATTTTTAGAAAAGAGTCTTAGGTATTATCAACAGCAGGCCTCAGGACCCTGCTGTGTGTTGTATTCTCAGCTTTCAGTTTTAGGAATGATAAATTAAATGTAAGATGTAGTACATCTCATCAAGGAAGTTACCATTTAGTTGTGAAATAACATTAATCCACATGGAATAAATAGAGAACCATGCAAGGTTGTTTATATAAGTGCAAATGGCATGATTTCGACAGGAATATAGGAGCAGATAATAAGTAAGCGCAGGAGAACTCAGAAGAGGCTTCCTATAGTTACCTAGCTTTGGAGAATTGCATTGTTATGAAGGGATCAGCATGGGAGAGAAGTAGCTACAGGTCAGTTTCCAAATGGAAGACTCACTCTACCTGAAGCTTTACTGCCTTGTCTGAAGATGAAGATGAATTAGCTTCTACATTATAAATTGTGAAGATGAAACTATACACTTAGCACAGTACTTGGCACATGGTGAGAACTTACTAAATACTCAGCCATACACTGAGTTTCATGCATGCAAAATGCTCTAAGGTAGTTACCACCATTCCCTCCATTTTATTGTGAGGAAGTTGAGTTAAGTGCAGTTAAGTATGGGTATGTTACTGCATTTTGGGCACTAGTGTTTGAGCAAAAGTGATATGAGAAGTTACTTCTGGAATGAAGTAGTAAAATTAAAAAAAAAAGGCTATATCTTTTCCCATGGCCTCTTTTCCCATTAGTTGACTTAATGGAGAGAGATCCAAAAATTAAAAGGAGGATGGAACCACAGGATAAAAGGAAAGTGGATCCTTGAATGTCCACATGGAAAGTTGCCCCAAAACAAATATCCCCCACTGAACTGGAACATCAGTGTGAAAGAAGCTTCCACAGTACAACCACCAAAATTCCAGGATTTACCTGATATAACACCTAGCATTACCTAATACATTTACTAAATATTTTTTTAAAAGATTGAGTTGGAACACATTACAGCAATAGCATATAATTTGGGGAGTGGTTAGAAAAACAGTTTAACTCTTCTAATTTTTTTTCTTATCTTGGCAGAAGATAAAGTTATTAACTTTGGCCTCTGATATATTACATAGACATACTGTGATTTCCCAGGTATCCTCTAAAGAATAGAACACAACTCCAGTATAGTAGTGAAGAAAATTTGAGTAAGATAAAAATAATTAGTGGAAAGAAAATCATAAGAGAAGGTCAAATAGAAAACCCAAAATACAATGGTAAATAAATATATTGACAATTGCATTAAATATAAATGAACAAATGTTCCAAATAAAAAATAAAACTATTGGAATGAATTTGATAAAGCTAACCATATATTACAAGATAAACATCTATACTAAATGTTAAATAAAATGGTTAAAAGTAAAGCAAAATGACATACCAGGCAAATTCTAACCAAAAGACAGCTGGTTAACTATCTTAACATCAGACCAAATAGACCTAGAGTAAAAGGAAAAAATACCAAAGATAAAGAGGGAGTTTTCATAATGATAAAAGTTTCCATTAACTAGGAAGTTGCAACAATATGAAATTTATATGTGCCTACATAAATTAAAAATTGACAGTTACCAGGAGAAAGAAAAAAAACTGTAATAATTATAAGAGTAACTAATAGCAAAAGCAACAAAAAAAATCAGTAAAGATGTAGCAGCGTACTTGAACATGATTAACAGGCATGGTTAATTGACAAATACAGAACACAATATGCAGCAACTGCATTATGTACATTCTAAAGTAGACAGAATACTAACAATTTACTCTATATTGAGCCATAAAACAATTCTCAACAAGTTTCAGAGTTTTGATATTAGAAATCAACTACACGAAGAAAACTGGAAAAAACACAAAATACATGGAAACTAAACAACTTGCTACTAAACAACCAATGAATCATAGGGGGAAACAAACAGAAAATCAAGAAGCATCTTAAAACAAACAAAGAACAAAACAACTTTCAAAATGGGATGCAGTAAAAGCAGTTTTAAGGTGGACATTCAAAGCTATAAAGGCCTAACTCAAGAAACAAGAAAAATCCTAAATAATATAATTCTACACTTAAATAAAGAAGGAAAACTCTGACTCCAAAAAACCTCCGCTGCCTTGCGGCATACCTCTTCAGGGGAAAGGCTAAGGGAGTAAACCCCGACAGAAAATCCGGAGCCGGAGTCCCTAAGGCGGTTCGACGTTGTAGTCAACACCGGCAACTCCTGCGGCGCACCTGAAGCCAAGCTGTATTGACTCCGTCTTTCCCTTGGACCCTTCAGCTGCGAAGAGAGGGGGGGGTCTGCTGCATGGGCAACAGCAGACCCTCCATATCACCCTGCCCAGGCTCTGTAGCTTCAGCTTCACTGGAGAGGACACTCCAGCGTCATCACAAGATGTCAATTCAACACGGGAGGAGACAGATACCGTGTCACTCCCGAGTTGGACTGCACAGCCATTCTCGGCGGTGCAGATAGACTCTTAAGAAGCTACACCATCGTCTCTCGAGACGGATGGCTGCCGACGACGACACTTAAATAAACTAGAAAAAAAGGCACAAACAAAACCCAAAGTAAACCAAAGGAAGGACATAGTTAAGGTCAGAGCAGAAATAAAGAAAATATAAATTTTTATAAACTAGAAAAGTTCAGCAACACTAAGAGCTTGTTCTTGGAAAAAAGAAACAAAACTGACAAACCTTTATTAAAAATCATCAAGAAAAAAAAGAGCCTCTCCTCCCCCCAAATAAAATCACTAATGAAAGAGGAGAAGTTACAACTGACACCACAGAAATACAAAGAATCATTAAAGAATACTATGGGCAATTATATGACAACAAGTTTGACAACCTAGAAGAAATGGATAAACATTTAGAAGTATATAAACTTCCAAGATTAAACCAGGACCAGGAAGAAACACAAAATCTAAACAGACTGATTACCAGCAATGAAATTGAAGCTATAATAAAAACAAACAAACATGCAAAAAAAAAAAAAAAAAAAAAAACTCCCAACAAATAAAATTCCAAGACCAGAGGGCTTCACAGGTAAATTCTACCAAATATTCAAAAAATTAATGCCTACCCTTTTTAAACTATTTCCAAATATTTAAGATGGAGTAACACTTCCAAACTCATTCTATGAAGCCAGCATTACCCTGATACCAAAACAAGATAAAGAAATCATGTACAGGCCAACCAATACTCTTTTTTATATATATGCTTTATAGATTATGCTGTTACAGTTGTCCCAATTTCTTTTCCCTTTGTTCCCCTACACCTATTGACACCCTGCCCTCCAGCTGTCCCTCCCCCTTAGTCCATGCCCATTGGTTGTGCATATAGTTCTTCTCAACATCTTCCTATCTGCTCCACTCCCTCCTACTATGCTTCTTAATTCCTGTACCATCTCCCTCCCTTTCCCCCCTTCACCTTCCCTGCTGACCTCCCCCCCAAATGTTCCCTGTACCTATGATTCTTTTCCCACTGTTGTTGCCTACTTAGTTTGCCTTTGTTTGGGTTCCCTAGCTTCTGTTGTTGGTTGTTGTGATACAGTTTTCATTTTTAATGTTCATTGTTTTGATCCTCTTTCTCCTAAACAAGTCCCTTTAACATTTCATATGGATCTGATTAACTCCTTCAGTTTTACTTTGTCCTGGAAGCACTTTCTCTGCCTTTCTATTCTGAATGACAGCTTCACTGGATAGAGAAATCATGGTTGTAGGTTTTTGCTTTTCATTACTTTGAATATTTCTTGCCAGTCCCTTCTTGCCTGCAGAGTTTCTTTTGAGAAATCAGCTGATAGTCTTATTGGGACCCCTTTGTATGTAATTCTCTTCATCTCTCTTGCTGCTTTTAAGATTCTCTCTTTATCCTTAATTTTTGACATTTTGATTATAATGTGTCTTGGTGTGGTTCTCCCTGGGTCCAGTTTTTTTGGAACTCTCTGTGCTTCCTGAACCTGTAAGTCTATTTCCTTCCCCACGTTAGGGAAGTTCTGCTTCATTATTTTTCCACATAATGTTTCCATTTCTAGTTCTTCTTCTTCACCTTCTGGCAGCCCTATGATTCGGATGTTGGCCCACTTATAGCTGTCTCATAGATTTCTGAGCCTCTCCTCATTTTCCTCACTTTTTGTTTCCTCTTTCTGCACTGGTTGACTGTTTGTTCCTTCTCTATGTTCCAATTTGTTGATTTGATCCCTGGTTTTCTTTCCCTCACCACTAGTTTCATATGTGTTTTTGTTCATTTCAGCAGGACTAGCCTTCATTCCTTCCCCATCTTGTTTAAGATCTACTGTTAGGTCTGTAAGCATTTTTATAACCAAAGCTCTGAACTGTGCCTCAGAAAGATTTCTTATCTGCTGCTTCATTAGATAAGAAATTTTCTGGCTGGTCAGCTGCAGCACTGGGATCTCTGTCATGATCTGTGCTATCCTGACAGTTTTGTGTTTACCTTTGCTTCCTGGGTGGGGCTGTCACACCTCCTACGCTATAGGGAGCAGAGCCCCGTGCACTTGTCACAATCAGGTGACCCTTCTCACCAGCTGTGTTGTTTTCTGTGGGGGTGGAAGTCCAAGATGGATTCCTGCCATTCACTCTCTGCTGAGAGACCAGAAGCCTCCTCCTCTGTCCTCACCCACTCTGGGCCTCAGAGTCCAAGGCAATGGGGGTCTGCCTTCCCCGGCATTGGAATCACAAGCTGACAGTTCTGGTCTGAAGCTGGGGGTGCTCCCCAGGCACTTCTTGCCTCCCCTTAAATACAGGTATGTGTGCTTACCACCATCCCACCGCCATCGCCACTGCTGCCACTGCCATCACAGCTTGACCTCTCCGCCCTGGCTTTGCCCCTCCTACCTGTCCAGACAAGCACCACTTCTTTATAATTTCATACATTGGACTTCCATTTATTTTCTGGACCTTCTCGTTATTTCTGGTTTTGCTGTAGTTGTATTCCTTCTTCACTGTGGAGGGAGATGGAGCATGTCAGTCTAGGCCTCCATCTTGGCTGGAAGTCTCCTGTGTGTGTTTGTCTCTGTGTCTTAGGTAGAGCTATCCACAACCAATACTCTTGATAAACATAGATGCAAAACTTCTCCACAAAATATTAGCAAACTGGATGCAATGATATATAAAAAAGATTGTATACACAGTGGCCAAATGGGATTCATCCCAGAGATGCAAGAGTGGTTCAATATCCATAAATTAATCGATGTGATACATCACATTAACAAAAACAAGGATTAAAACCATAGGATAATCTCAATAGATGCAGAAAAAAAGCATTTGACAAAATTCAACAGCTTTTTATGATAAAAACTCTCAACGAAGTGGGTATAGAATGAACATATCTCAACATAATAAAGGCTATATATGACAAATCGATAGCAATGGTGAAAAGCTGAAACCTTTTCCCTCTGAGATCAGGAACAAGACAAGATACCCACTAACACCACTTCTATTCAACAAGTCTGTCCGGAAAAAGCCCAGCCATTGTAAAAATAATGAGAACGGTTTGCACAACATGGATGTAACCCGGCAGCCAAGGCAAGTGGACTGGAATGTGCATGCAAGAACAATGATGACTTCATTGTCCTAGTCTGTGGGGGTGGTAGGCGCTATGAGTGAGCATGTGTACTGTGTGGCTGTCACATTCAAAATGACTGAGTAGAGCAATGAATCTGCATCAGATTTTGTGTTAAACTTGAACATTGCTCCACAGAAGCTATTCAGATGATTCAGAGGTCTGCAGCCATGGGCAACTGGTGATTGGCAGCTTCATCACAACAATGTGCCTGCTCAAGCATCACATCTCATGCAGAGATTTTGGCAAAATATAAAATCACTTAAGTGACTCAGCCCCCCTACAACCCAGATTTGATGCCCTGCAACTTCTGGCTTTTCCCCAAACTAAAACCACCTTTGTAAGGAAAGAGATTTCAGACCATCGATGAGATTCAGGAATATATGATGGGGCAGCTGATGGCGATAGAGAGAACTGTGTGAGGTCCCAAAGTGCCTCCTCTGAAGGGGACTGAGGCATCATTGTCCTATGTACAGTGTTTCTTGTATCTTCTTCAATAATATCTCTATTTCTCTTGGCACATAGCTGGATACTTTTTGGACAGAACTCATAGTATTGGAGGTCCCAGATAGAGCAATTATACAAGAAAAAAAAAGAATGAAAGACATCTAAATTAAAAAGGAAGAAATAAAACTCCCATTAACTGCAAATGACATAATATTATATACAGAAAACCCTAAAAACTCCACCAAGAACTATTAGAACTAATAAATGAATTCAGTAAAGTTGTAGGACACAGAAACAATATATAGAAATCTGTTGTGCTTCTATACACAAATAACGAAGATCAGAAGAAAAAATTAAGTAAACAATCCTATTTATAATTGCATCAAAAAGCATAAACTACCTAAGAATAAACTTAACCGAGTGAAAGACCTATACTCTAAAAACTATTGGACACAGAAGAAAGAAATTGAAGAAAATACAAACAAATAAGAGGATATACCATCCTTATGGATTGAAAGGGTTAATATTGTTAAAATGTATTCACTACCTAAAACAATATATTGATTCAATACAATCTCCATTAAAATACCAATAGAATTCTTCTCAGAATTAGAACAAATAATTTTAAAATTTATATGGAACCATAAGACCACAAATAAACAAAGAAATCTTGAGAAAGAACAAAATGAGTGTTATCATGCTTGCTGATATAGAGCTATACTACAAAGCTACAATAATCAAAACAGTATGATACTGGAATAAAAACGGTTATATGAATCAATGGAATAGAACAGAGATCCCAGAAATAAATCCTTGCTTATATGGTAAAGTAGTCTATGACAAAGCAGGCAATGATATACAACAGGGTAAAGACCATCTCTTTAATAAATGGTGCTGGGAAAACTGGACAAATACAAGCAAAAAAAAAAAAGAAAGAAAGAAAAGAAAATAAACCACTTGCTTAAACCACATATAAAAGTTGATTCAAAAATGGATTAAAGGCTTAAGTATAAGACATGAAATCATAGAACTCCTAGAAGAAAATGTAGGCAGCAAGCACTTTGACAGCATTCTTAGCAATATCTTTTCGGATGTGTATCCTCATGCAAGGGTGATACAACAACACCCCCCGCCCCGCCCCCCCCAAAAAAACCAAAAAACAAAACAAAACCCAAAATGGAACTACATCTGACTAAAAAGTTTTTGCACAGTGAAGGAAACCATCAACAAAACAAAAAGACAGCCTCCTGAATGGAAGAAGATATTTGCAAATGATACCTTTGATAAGTGGTTAATGACCAAAGTACATAATAAACTCATATATGTTAACCCCACCACCACAAAAAAATCCCACAAACAATCTGATTTAAAAATGGGCAGAGGGTCTGAACAGACATTTCTTCAAAGAGGACATACAGGTGGCCAAGATATATGACAAAATGCTTAACATCACTAATCATCAGAGCAGTGCAAATTAAAACCACACTGAGATATCATCTCATATATGTCAGAATGGCTATTATCAAATTTCAACAAATAGCCCTGGCCAGGTTGAATCAGTGGGTTGGAACATCATCGCAAACACCATAATGTTGTAGGTTTGCTTCCTGGGCAGGGCACATAACTAGGTTGCGGGTTTGATCCCTGCTCAGGCCATGTACAAGAGGCAACTGACTGATGTTTCTCTCTCACAGTAATGTCTCTCTCTCTCTTTCACTGTCTTTCTTTATAATCAATAAACATATCCTCCAGCAAGGATTAAAACAAAACAAAACAAAACAAAACAAAACAAAACACCCTGAGAGTGGGACCCAGTTATCAGTACTTTTTTCAAGTTTTCCAAGAGATCCAAATGTGTTGTCATTGTTTAAAAAAAAAAGAAAAGAAAAGAACAAATAAACTCTACTAGAAGTAAAAGCAAGCCTTCAATATTGGTGGATTACTAACAATACCAATTTTTAGAGTCTTCCCAAGATCAATTAAACCAGAATCTCTTGGAGGAAGCTTAGGCATTGTGATTTTTTTTTCAAAGCTCCCTAGGTGATTCTAATGTGCTGACTGGGATGAGAACCATTGGTTTTCAGCCTTCTGTTGCTATTACCCACCACACAGCATTGCCAGTACCTACTGGTGACTTTCTATAACAGAATTGAATTGCATTCAATTCGTAAGCATTTGGATAGCTCTGGGTGGTAAACTGATTCACTCCAACTAAGAAAAACTTATTCAACAGTTATTGAGTATCCACTGAAAACAAAAGATAGATTACTTGTCCTCAAGTGGGAAAAAAAATCCCAAACAAATACAAATTCCAGTTTCTGGTAAGTTGTGGGCAGTCCCAGTACCACCAACCCTTGTATAAAAGACTCTAATATCATGAAGAGCAATTTAAGATGCAATGCATGTATATATCTTTTCCCCAAACCCTCAAATACAATCCAGTCATATGAACCATATAGCACCTCTACTATTCTCACAGTTTGGAAAAGAGAAGAGGGTAAGGTGGTGATGATAGAAGGTAACATCACACCAAATATTATAATAAGCCTGCCAGCCCTGTCGTACCTGAGAAGTGCAGTTCACACTCACAAGAGCAGTGTAGCAAGTTATGCTCCTCTGGCACCTCATTGACAGGGATGTAACTCCAAAATGACTTAGCAAAATCTGGGGCATATAAGGCCAGAGCACTAATTTACAGTTGAAAACAGTGAACAGAATCATCTGAGGACCCTGAAGACATGATGGTTCTGTGAGGTCTTTCCCCAAGTGCCCCTTCACCAGACGCCAGTTCCAAGGGCAAGCCCAACCCCCGACAACACATATACGAAGGACTCTAAATAACAAACTTCATATTTTAAAACGTTCCATTGTGTTTCTAGCTTCTAAAGTTCTTTTGTGGGTGTTATCTCCAGCATGATCAGTACAGTCCCTCTGTTCTGAGTTGTTACGGATGAGGATGCAGATATCCAGAGTGACAAGGCAGTGACTCAGGGTCACATTGCCAGTAGGAAACAGAGCTGGGATGTAAACTGAAATCTACAGAATCCCATCAGAATCCATGCTTACACCTCTCTTGGATAAGAGAAATACTTGACATCTCTATGGTGTCTTCTGATGTGCAAAGCATGTTTCCAATAATTCTTATTAAAGGAAATGACACAAGTAAAATAATAGTACATGCCTTGCACATAATAGGTGCTCAATGCATGAACTTGATTCTGCCCCTTTTTATTCACATATTGTTTACTGCTCTCCCTCCCTCAAAGGATTTGAGTAGATCATAACTTTTTTAACCTCTGTGCCTAATAAAATAGTTAAGACTGGACATTACATTTGGTATCCCCAACATAATTCCTTTGAATAAAATGGTTTCATGGTCAGAGCATGGGATTGCACAGAATACGACCTGGGACTTCATAGGCCAAAGGGAGAATGAAAGTAATTTTATACATCAGAAAGGGCCACGGCTTCTGATCTGAAAGGAAAGTTGAATCTCCAAACCTTAAGTCTAGATCAAGTTTCCACAATGGTGTTTTCATCTTTCTTTGGATAGATTTCTTTTTTATAGTCATTAGCAATTGATGTGTGAGTTTGCCTGCTATGATGTGATTTTGCAAGATCACCAGGAATAGTTATATCCTTCCTCAATAACCACTCTTCCCCATTCTCTCCATCCCCACCCCCTACCCTGAGAGTGTTACATGCACAAAGTACAAAAACAGAATGGGAACAAAAGCGCTAGTTTATTAATAGCTGTGCAACAGCCCAACTCCCAAACTAAAACGCTGATAAAAAACTGTGTTGTAGCATATGGCTTAGACTTGAGGCTAAAGTGGACAAAGCACCTACACTCTTCTGTCTCCATGCCCACACCCCAAATCTAAATTATGAGGCCAGTGTGTTCACTTGAGGCTGTCAGTCAGGAGAGAGATGGCCAGGGGAGGTTCACTTGCCCATCCCCCCAGCCATATGGAAATAAGAAAAGAAAGGAGACAAGACTTCTGGGGATGCTATCACCTTAACAATTCAGGGGTGTGGAGGAAGGTGGGGTGCAAGAGCAAAGAGGAGAGCAGTGAGCTTCACCTTTTAAGGGACAGCAGCCATGCTTGCTGGTAAAATGTGACCAGATGAACGCTCTACACTATGAGCCATCAGCCCATCAACTTTCCGCCCCAGCAAGAAAAGCAGGATCTAGGAGAAGCATGGACTGAGGTGGGCCTGGCTGGGAAAAGGTAGAAGCATCCTCATTCTACAACAGACTTGGGTTCAGTTTTTGCCTTCTCTCTTTCCTTTTCTTTCACTCATTCTTCCTTCTGCTACAAAATGTTATGACTGTAGGTTATGTGGAGCTTATGTCTTGAAAAATAATTTAAGACTAAAGTTACTTTCTAAAGTAATTTAAAACTAAAATTAGCTCCTTCACATACAATTTAAGACTTCATAGTCTGTGATCAGATAGCCTATATTCTTACAGATTATTAACCATAAATGTCAATTTTTTAAAAGTACCTCTTCTTAGTTTTCCTTGTCTGATATAGTAAGAACGTCCCTCAGAGTTTCTGGATTTCCACACGGGAAGGTCTCTTCTCTTTAGTTCAGATGTCCCAAGCTCAAGGGCCATCTTTATCAAATTTGAAATGTAAGGTTTGTCCTTGTGCCTTGGTTTTTCCTTAAAATGAACTTTTTTATTCACTGGCTCTAAGTGAGACAGGCAAAATCGGGGTGGGGGGGTGGCTTTTGTGCCTCTTCTATTTTTAAGACTACTTCCTGTGACTTTCTGTCAGTTAAGCATCCCTTGTTTTAGCTCCTAAATAATTGTGGGATCAGTCCCCTTCTCTCTACCCCCATCCCCACATCAGCAGCTTCCTCCTAACTTGCTTTCAATCATTGCCCTTTCCAGACCACATGTCCCTCCTCAGATTTAAGATTTCAGTCTGAACGTGTTCCTCTCCTGGGAAATATCCTTTGGTGGTTACTCATTGACCATTGGTAAAATTACTAAGTTCCTCCACATACAATTTAAGACTTCATATGACCTGACTCCTTTTTAATACTCAAACCTGACTTCTTCCTTGGAATTTTATTCTCCAGTAACATTATTCTTCTGGTAGTTTTCAGCACACCTGCACATATTAATATTCTTTCATCCCTGCATCTGTGCTCAGTATGTCTCCTTACCTATATAATGCCCTAACCCTCAACCCCCTTCATTTGGTCAACTCTCATTTTTTCCTTTAAGACTCAGCTCAGTTGTTATCCTCCCCAGGAAGTACTCTGACTGTCCCATTCACTTCCTGCTGCTGTTTACATACAATGTTGCCCGTATTTTTGCCATAACTTCCATAAAACATTACCCACATTTCTGCTATAACATGCACTATATATAATGCTGAGATTCTGTCTTCGTCACTAGACTTCAGAGTTCAGGGTCTATCCTCAGCCTCTAGACCTTTGAAGTAGGAGATCCTTCATACCACAGAGCCTGCATCCCTTGGAGGCTTAGAAACAGGGCCAGCAATTAGCATGGGAACAACTCACTTGTTTAAATGGCATAATATGCTGTCAAAGTGGCAGAAAAAATTCCATCTCCATGCCAAATTCACGGGTTAGCAGCAGCTACCTGGACCTCCTTTTCTGAAGATTGAGAAGTTGGCGCAGACGCTGTGCTAGATAGTATGCTGGTGATGCCTGTCATTGGAACAAGTGTCCTACAGCTGCCATATTAGATATAAAGAAAAAATAATAATGTTCATGATCACCTCGATCAGCGATTTTCCATCTTTTTCATCTCATGGCACACATAAACTAATTACCAAAATTCTGTGGCACACCAAACAATGTATTTTTTGCCAATCTGACAAAAAAAAAAAAAAAAAAAAAAACACAACAGGTATAATTTTGATTCATTCATACTGGATGGCTAGCATTGTGCTGGTGATAGTCATTTTTTTATTTGACAAGCTAAGGAAAAAGTCAGTGCCCCTGATTAAATAGTCAGGGATTGCACGTTTTAGAAATTCTTGTGGGGGAAAGAAGGGGAAGGGTCTAGTCAAAGGAACAAGTATAAAGGACCCATGGACATGGACAACAGGGTGGGGATTGGAGGCAGGGGCAGGGAGGTGGCAGGAGCAGGGGTGAGCAATGGGGGAAAAATTGGGACAACTGTAATTGAACAACAATAAAATAAAATTAAAAATTCTTGTGGCACACTGGTTGAAAATCGCTGATCCAGATCATGAGGTACTGTGTTTTTTGTTTCTATTTTTGTTAATCCTACCCAGACTTCTTACTTGTTACTAGTCTCCGTGTTCCTGATAATGCACTGGTTCTCAAGATACTTGGTGACATAAGGAGGTAGAACATTAAGTTAAGGCAGTGGTCATGGATTCGAACCTGCCCTGCCTTGTTTAAAGGCCCTGGCTCCATCCAGCACATCAGATTCTGCCTTCCTTTAGGCTGGAGCTATTGTTATCCGTGGTCAAATTTACATTGGCCAGAAATGATGGAGGCACAGTGCCTGATGACATCATGTAAGTTAGCCCCCTCAAAGGCCCTCAGCTATATTGGAGAGTCTTTCCAGGCCCCTGCCTCTCACTGCTCAGGACAGAAACACTTGACTTCTTTATCTGTAACCTCTGGTTATATCTCCTTTCTATCCACTGACTGGCTTCTCAGGGCCCTGCTGAGACCAGGCCCTCACTGAGCATGGTGGAGCTGCTTCCACCCCCACATCTGGCATCAGGGGACAGAACCCTGCTCTCCCCATACTCCTTCCCCACCATCACGGACACTGGTCTCTTCCTAGCTCCCCACATACCAATGGTAACGTCAAGCGAGAACACAACGAAAGATAGGAAAATGGGTGTCCTGAGCCCACAGCAATGTCACAACTACTAAGACTTCTCTTGAGATCATGGCTTGCCTTCCCTGGTCCAGGGCAGATCATCCCCAATGCAGAAACGTTCCAGGCCCTGGCATCTGGGCTGAGCCAAGCTCTGTCTCTCAAGTTCTCATCTGCCATCTGACACTGTCCTTCCAGCATGAGATATAGTGAAAAAAGTCCATACCATTTGGGAACAACCCCTCCCTTGTCCCCACTCCCAGAGGGTGACTTTGCCCTCACACCCTGGCCAGTTGGTCCCAAATCTGACATCAGCACAATTCCCAAAGCTTGGGTTTTGTTTTAGCACAGTCATCTTTTTACACCATCATCACCATATGAGCCCCTAAAAAGAGCTGTATCTGAGTAGGCTTTTGAGTCTCCTCACGGAAGCTTCGTTTCCAATCCATTCAATAAATGTTGAAATAGCATGTACTACACATCTACTATTCCAGATTTGGCAGTGATAGGAAGGTGATTCTTCAGAGAAGGAGGAAAAAGAGGGTCAGAGGAAGTAAGAAGGAAAGTCAAAGGAGAGGAGGAAGAAAAGGAGGGAAGGAATGAAGGAAAGAAACAGTAAAGGTGACTAACATTACAGAGGTTAGGCGTGTGAGGCACGCCATGGTCAAGGCCAATGGGGAAGGTCTTGATGAAGGAACTGGGTCCCTCTGTGGAGATCAGCGAGGGAGAGCACAAGTGGGAGACCCATCAGGACAGAGAGCCCTGCCTTCCATTCATGTGGGTCTGCTCATTCCTGCTTCTGACTAAGGCTACCTGATAGCACCAGGCACAATCAGCATACACGGTCACCACCTAGCTGCCCACCCTGAGGGTTCTCCTCAGCCCACCCCTGCACAACGCCAGGCAAGCTGAGGCAAAGCCATCCAGATTGGCCCAATTCCATGTTCACTAAGGCCTGGTTGCCTTAAGAGATGATGGGACAGGAGTTATAAAGGTGAGGAGAAAGGCAGACAGTACTGAGACAGACAATACATTCATGAAGACAGAAGGGAGATATACATTAAAAAGCATATTCTTCCAATAATGGTGGGGATGTCTGGCTTTTGATGCTCATGCTTTAGGACTGGTATTTAGATAACCTAGAACAAAGTGCTCAATTGCAACCATTTACTGTATGTTTCTCTCTAGGCTTCTGTATGTCAATTTGTCTATTTGCCTGTTCTGTTCTATTTTCAGACAAAGGGGGTTTAAGCAAAAAACATTCTGAATATATTCATGAATATTTTAGCATGTATTTTTTTTTGGTACACATTTAATATTCTCTCCAGGGCACACAGAGCAAGGAAGCGATAAGGGGAAGCTAGACCACTGTTTGGTGCCAGCTGCCCAACAGCTGCAGCTCTCAGAAGGAAGGGGCAGGTTCCCTAAGCCAAGAGCCCAGAAGCCTGCAGCAGAGCCATAGGAGGACATACAGCTTTCCTCTTCAAAGGAAGAGGGTGGTGAGGGCTGCAAGAGTGTGGGGTAAGGAAGGGAGGAAAGGCACAAGAGGACGTCATCTACTGTATCTCCAAAGAGGTATCATGGTTCTGCTCACATTCATTTACTCACTCGTTCATTTAACATTAACTGTGAATACTTGCTATGATCCTGAATTTGTGCTAGTTCTACGGATACGAAGTTCATTAGAGTCACCAGCACAAGGAGCTCAGAGTCAAGAGGGATGCTAGCACAGGAACCAGGAGTCATGATAGAGTGTCATAAATGCTATGGGACAGTGCCAAGGGGGAAGGAGAAGCTGTCGATGTATCCAGAGGGGGTATTCAGGAAAGATATCCCGAGGGAGCCTTCCTTGAGCTACACTTTGAAGGGTGAGTGAGCTTTAGACAGAAAACCTCCATCCAGGAAACTAAGCGCACAAAGGGTCTGATGCAAGAGTGGCTGAAGCAGAGTCCAGGCTGGTGGGGTTGGTTCTGCCTGGCTGGACCGAGAGGAGGGGAAGGGGCAGAAAGAAGGTCGGGTGGGTAGAGCTCCATCACAGTGGCAGCTGCACAGTGCTAAGGAGTGTGACCTCTCCTGGGAGGCCCAGACTTAGGGCTATTAAAGGACTCAGAATCTGCTTGGCTTTACATTTAAAAAGATCACCCGGATAAAGGTTCAGAGGACATATTAGAAGGGAGAGATGAGATTATTGCAGTGGTGCGGGGGAGATGGTGAGAGCCTGGATGGAGGTAGCGAGTGGGAAGAGGACAAAGGGAAGGAGAGGCAGGAATGGGGCTGAGAGGCATTTGGGAGTCAAAGGGGCAAGACAAGTGACCAACAAGATGTGGTGTATGTGGGACACTAGCCCTTTCTCCCACAGGCACCCATGGATGAGGTAGCACAATGATTGAGAACCAGATGACCTGGGTCCAGAATTCTCTTTCTGCCATATACCAACTCAATGACTTTGGGCAAGTTAGTTAACTTCCCAATGCCTCCATTTCCATTCCCATAAAAGGGAAGGGGATGATGATAAATTAGTTTAATACTGATATAAGTAAACATTATAAAACACTTAGAACAGTACTGGTACAAAATCAGTGTCATAGAAGTGTGTTCAACAAAATAGTCTACTCAAACCCTTGACCTAGAGGAAGGGAGCCAATGGGGATGATGTGGTGTGAGCTGGTTTCCTGGACTCAGTGCAACTGAATGCAATCATGGTCCCAGGACCTCTGTTGGTCCAAGAACTCTTTATTCCAGGTTTGTGGCAAGTGAAGGAGAAAACTTGAGAACAAGCATTTACCCACTTCATACTAATTTGATTTCGCTGCTATATCTAAGGCATGTGGTACTTTTTAATTTTACAACCAGATGGATTGAACATTTACACTCAAAATGGTCTTTCACTAGAGATGGTTTGAGAAGCATCGGTTGACAGCAGTGATTCTCAAAAAAAAAAAAAAAATGTTTTTCATGTTAAAATCACCTTGGGAAGCTTTTAGAAACCTTGATGCCCAGGCTGACCCCCATACCAATTACATGAGTATCTCTGTGAAAGGAACTTCAACCATCAGTATTTTTACAGTTTCCTAAGTGATTCTAATTTTTAATCACATTTGAGAACTAGTGGTCTAGACCAGGGCTTTTCAAACTCCGATGTTTGAAAATGAATCACTTGGGATCTTATTAAAATACAGATTCGAAGTTTGGAGTGGGGCCCAAAAGTCTGCATTTTTCTTAAGCACCCAGGTAAGGCCGATGCTGTTGGCCTATGAACCACATTTTAAATAGGATCTATAAGAAATATATCTTATTATACTGTGGCCATTCATATAACTGTAGAACTTGATCTGCAAAACAAACCTGAAAGGTAGACAGTGCCTGGGAGGAAATTAAAGCTCAGAGACGGTTACAAACCAGTAAGTAGTTACACATGGACCTGAGCCCAGGTCTCCTAATACTGAAACTCACTATTTCCCTACTACAATGTACTGTCTTTGTAAATGCTACTATTTCTGGTTTTGGTTTTGTGCTTCCATCTGCTGTGTTTCAATTCTTACCCATCACTCCCACTCCCACTCCAGTCACTGGTTTTCTAATAAAGTAATGTTTGGCTAAATTAAGAAGGAAAAGGTATTTGCCCATATGTAGGCCTAACTCTAAGTAAACCTCTATGCACATCTCTACCTTCCAATAACATTTTGTCAGACTCTCGTTCGACAAGTCAAGAACAACCTAAGAGGCACCAAAGATATGTAGGATAAATTAATCCAAAAGGACCGCATCTTTTAAGCTTAATGCGCCTCCTCTTCAAGGAGTACTTGTTCCCTAAATGATGACAATTTAAAAAATCTCAAATGCTGACATCTCAGATTTCAGCCAGACCACAGAAGGTGATCTTATAAAAGCCCTTCCTGATGTCCCTACTGACTCAGCTCCATGCATTTGTAAAGCCCAACACCTGTACCCGCAGCAAGGAAGGTGGCTGGGTATGGTCATCGCAGAACACGGATGCTTTGTTGTCTTCTGATCCTACGTGCCACACCTACCAAGCTGAAGCTAACAACCCTCTCTCTCTGCTTCCAGAGGACTTTGCATATGTACTCACATTGCATTAAAGTGAGGTGTATGTGTGGGACTTATCAAATCACATGTCCTCTCAGCCACGAGGACCATGCCTGATGGTTTCTGTTGCTGACACATAGCAAGCCCTCAATCACAGTTTGTTGAGCAATTGAACAAATTCCTTTTGTACATGTTAACATGACATGTACAATTAATTGGAGGATAAAGGTAGGCACACAAATTAGGGGTGACATATCGGTCTCCAAAGGGGCTTCATGTTCTGTTCCTGTCAAAAGCAAAACTGGAGAGTGGGGACTTGGAGTGGGCTTCGAAGATAAGAAACTGGCATAAGTAAGAAAAGATGATGAGACTCTAAAGTCCATAAGTGTTCAGGATTAGATGTGTCATTTGCAGGGGTTGCTCAGCATGTAGCTATAGTAACCCAATGAACACCAAGCAAATGGTGAGTCCCAAAGGATAGGGAAGAAGGGAGTGAAGCAATGCCTTCAACTCCCACCCCAAAAGTATTCACCAGAACATGTTGGTGGGGGAGTTTCGGAGGTGACTGAACTGGAATAAGAAAGACCACCTGTGTCTTCAACCCCAGTGAGCAAGTTGAAGGACACACCTGTGTCTGGGAACTTGGCTGCATGGGATTGGGGAATTGCCAGCTTCCCAATCTAGCTACTGTCTTAATGGTGTTATATAGTGTTTTATGTTAATTAAATGTCTACTCTACTTCTGTGCCAGGAAGCCTGGCAACATCCGGTGTGTGGGGAGAAAAGGACGGGCATGCCCACTGCAGCGGCCATTCCCAGAGGTCTACAGACCAAAGGGAGAGAGCCAGAGAAACCTTCACTTGGGCCTTTCATGGAAAATGACTGCCAGTAAAGCAGTCCTGCATGATGCAAACAATTGTTGCAGAAGGGATCCATAAAGTACCTGGGTGTCCTGCTAAGAAGAGGTAAACATGGGATCAGTCTTCCACATCCTCATGTCCTTCCTTCTGATTACGCCTCACCTCCTTGCTTTTGAGTAGAAATTGACCATACTGGTAAATTAAAATAAGAACATGTGGTAGGAAAAGAGAAGACTGGTGCCACACAGTGGAAGTAAAAACACTGGGTGTGTTATTAATGAGACCATGGTTTGGATTAACTCCTTTGAAGCCTTGGGCTACACAAGCCATAGCTTCCTTGCTAGGAGTCCTTACTGCGGGCCAGACCCTATGCTGAGTATTTTACAAATGTGCCTCCACAAGACAATGCTTTCAGTTAGATTCAATAATCAAGAGGAAATAGGAATTAAAAGATGCTGGGTCACCTTTGAAGGTTATAGCATGCAGCAGATCTGGAACGACGGCAGCTGTGGGTGACCACAACCTGTGCTTAACTGCAGTTGGGGCCCCCTGGCCCGGGGGCTTACCTCCCCTGGCTCTGCAGCAGGAAAGCAGAGGGGGCCTGGAAGGGTGGCCTCATTCAGTACACCCCAGTCTCTTCATCTTCCTCACTCCTCTGCTTCTCCTCTTCCTCCCCACCTCCTGCAAGTCTTCAGGCTCAATGTCTGCTCGGGGAAAGAGAGAAATGTCATCGGCAACTTCTTCAAGCATCTTTTCAAAGCTCCGCCTGAGCAGCCTGAAGTTGCGGCCTTGTCCAAACTGTCAGAGCCATCTGCCTGCAGTTCATGTGGCAGGAAGACCATCTGTCAGCCTCTGACCCGTGCCTTCCCTCTCGCAGGCCATTCCAGCCGCTCCAGGCTTTCGGAGAGCCCCTGAGGTCCCTGCCTCCACAGTCCATCTCCCCAAAACTGCCTGAAAGTTCCCACTCAGTTAGAAGAGGGGTTGCTGAGGGTGAGCTAAACTGAGAGACCACACTAGCTATGGGAAAACACACACACGTGCACATGCACATGCAGAGAGCAAACACTGTTTCTTTATTCAGATCATTCTCTTCTAAGAAAAGAATTCTTTACTATAAGTCTGATTTAATACAAATACCCACTAGCTGCTACAGGGAAAACATACCAAGAATGAATATGATCCTAAGGCTTTCTTATCAAGTTAAGTCATATCAAGGAAAAAAATGTCAGTATTGTAGAATCACCCAAAATTATCATTCATGGTTTCTTACTTTTAACCATGTGGCCCAGTAGTTCTCAGTCCCAGCTGCACAATAGAATCATGTGGGGTGCTTTAAAAATAATACCAATGCTTGGGGCACATCCCAGACCAATTAAACTTGAATTTATAAAATAGGAACCAAATAGGGTATTTTTAAAAAGTTTCCCAGGTGATTCAAACACACAGCCAGGAGTGAGCATCACTGAGAAGCCACTGTGCATTGGAACAAGGGACTGACTGGGAGGGAGGGAGGGAGGGAGGGAGGGAGGGAGGCGGGGGGAAGGTAGAGAGGGGATGGTTGGTTTATTTTGAATAGTTAGGGAAGGTTCCAGTTAATATGTGGCTTTTGAGCTGAGACCTGGATAACAAGAAGCAACAAAACATTCCATGCAAAGGAAATAGCACGTGCAAAGGGCCTAGAGAGAGACTAACCAGCATATTTCTGAGGGGCAGCAAGAAAGCAGTGTGGCTGAGCATAACGAGGGAGAACGTAAATGATAGGAGGTGTGAGGGAAGCATGGGATGGACACCAAGAACCTTGTGGGCTGAAGGCAACAGTTTGAATTTTCTGCAAAATATACTAGGGACACAGGAGGGTTTTGAATAAGGGAAAAATGCAAACTGATTTTATTGTTAAAAGATCATTGTGGCTGTTAAGTGGAAAATGCATTTGGGGTGGTGGCAGAATGGAAGCAGAAATGGGTTGGAGATCATCACTATATCAGGAGGGCAATGCGGGTGAGGTTGGATGAGCAGGCTGTCTTGTGATGTCTGGACCTTGGGGTGGCCGTTTGTGAACATGGTTGGCGAATATGAGAACAAAAATGCGATATGTTATGGGGAAGGGAGGAGACAGAGCTTGGATCCCCGGCAGCAGGACTGAGCAGCTGAACTAACAACAGATGTTTACCCCTGGACTGCTTATCTGAGAAAAACAAACCGCTATTGTGAAAGCAACTGCAGTCAGAATTTCTGTTACTAGTAGTCAATGCACTGCCATCTGATAGAACCAGCATTTTGTGTTAGGTGCTGGTTGGTACTAGAGGGAACTAGAAATGAAAAAAACCGCATTTCTGCTTTGTCCAACGCTTGAGCCGGTTTACACAGTTAAGAAATTTGTATTCAAAGTTAAAGAAGACAAAAATATTCCAGTGCTTTGACTGAGGCATAAACTAGCTCCTCTCATTTGGATAGATCCTAGAATCAAGGGCTTCAGGCTGAATTGGATGAAGTCTGATTCTCACAAATCTGGCAACCAAAGGCTCACAAAAACAAGCTGGTAGAAGTAAACCCATAGGGAGAGGATTACAGTTCAAAGAGCTAGCACAGGCCTGCAAAGCATCTGGTCCAAGTTCACTGTAGGAGACTGTTCAAAGAGAAGGCTCTTTTGGTTCAGAGCAAGCACTGAAAAACCAAGATTGGACACTGGGTGAGGGGCAGAGCAGATTCATCCAGGAGGCTGGGCTGCCCTTCTCCTGGTCTCCACTGTCTTTTCAGCCCAATGCTTTCCCACTAATTCATATAAACAGTACCTGCAATGGGATGAGAAAGGAAGAATGAAGGGCACAAGAGCTGGGGCTAGGAAGGGAGGGCACTTCATGGGTACGGCCCCAGCTCCCCAGCAGACTCTGATCCTGTAAATACGCTCAGCAGCCCCTCACCGGCAGCTTGAGGCTAAGGGAGGCAGAGGAAGGGCAGGCTCCATCTCTCTGCTGAATGAGAGATGGGTGCCTGACATCTTAATGGAAACTAAACGTATGTTCCTTTAGAAACATTATTTTATAAGTGGTTAAATGATATAGTACTCATTCCTAATACAGCTGGATTTCATATATCGTTAGGGATGGGGTTTGCCCAGAATCTCACTCTCTTCCTTTTACGTTATTTGAGGACCATTGTCATTCAAGTTCCAAAAACTGGATTATAAAGAAATATTTCTGTAAGGCATCTTTTTGTGGGAGGTGAGGTTTAGATATTGTGACACATGACATATATTCAAGTGCATTTTCGGTCACGAGGTGTTGGTGATGTTTCCGATGTTTAATTTTTTAGATATTTAATTTTTAGATAGACAAAAAGAATTTTTTAATTGAAGAAAAATATTTTAAGCTTAAGAAGTCTCATTTCAGGTTGAAACTACCTTTCTCCCAGAAAAGAATAACATTTTTAATGTTTAAAAAATGCTTTTGTTTAAAATAAACTTTTAAAACATTATAACCCTGTGTATAAATAATCAATTTATTTTAACTTTTGATTCCCTAGTTTTGTCAAATAGGAAATAATGTTTATAACAGCATTTCCAATTGACACAATAAGGAAAAACATTCTGGATATTACACAATATTTTATGAAAAATATTAGGACACTCTTTTCCTGAAACTTAAGTTTGATATTTCAGAATAGTATTTAGTGCCATTGAATGAAGATGAGTGATATTCATTCAACTACAATTTAACTTTCTTTTGAGTATGTTGCAAAAAAATTGTTTTTAATAAAGTCAATGGATTTTGATACACTGCAACGCAGTGCCTGTTTTATTAGAAAGACAAGTCTACCAGAGAGAGGAATGTTCATAAGACCTGAAGTACAAACTCTCAGCTGAGGGACAGTGAAATAACAGACCAATCTACCATATCTGTGATACCACAAACGCACATGGCAACATTTACAAAAATTTATGTTACTTGGCCACATGGTAAATCTCAACAAATTTCAGTGAATTTGTATTACAAGGAGCATATTGTCCCACCAAAGTACAATAAAATTATAAATTAATAACAAAATAATAGCTGTTCCTCTTTAATGATCTTAAAAATAACACACAAATTTTTACTATTAAATTATTCATGGACAGAAGAGGAAATCATAAAGAAACTATGAAACATCTAGAAGGAAATGGCAGTGGAAATGCTCCAAATAAAGACTTTCAGCATCTGCCACAGATGTGCTTACATTAGAAAAGAAGAAAAAAATCTTTAAGTAATTAATCTAAGTATTCAACTCAAGAAGTTAGAATTAGAATATGTAAAAAAATGAACTTCAATGTAAGGAAAAGAAAGGATTACTAATAAAGAGCAGAAATTAAGGAACAGGGAAAAAAAGCAATGATAGAAACTGATACATTTAAGACAAATTTTGGTTCATTCATTCAACAAACACTTATTGACTATTATAGGTACTAGGGATTCAGTAGTGATCCAAATAGAGAAAAATCTCTGTTCTTGTGAAAATCATATTCTACCTGGGAGACAGACAATAAGATAAAAAATAAATAAATAAAATGTACAGTATCCTAGAAGGTGATATGTTTTTAGAGAAAAAAAAGGAAGCAAGCAAGTTGGATGCACAGATCGCATGGGATCTGAAAGACAAAAACCTTAGAGGTGACAGCTCCTGAAAACCTCAAAAGAAAGTGACTTGTGTTCTTTAAAAAATGAATATATTGGATACTTCTGGAAAGTTTGATCAAAATTTAACAAAAGGAGAGAAATAATGCACATTAAAATAATATTAGCACTGTAATAGATTATGCAAGTGTTTATACAATAATGGAATAATTACCTATCTGTGCCTATAGACATACAATAATAAGTGTATAAACAATATTAAGAAAGCACTAGATCACATAAGTATTTATACAACATTCTTTGATTAGAAAATCTTAAGAGTTTAATGTACAACTTCATGCCAGTAAATTGGAATGTACAGATGAAATTAATATATTCTTTAGAAAAAATAGAAGTACTAAAGCAATAAATAGGCCTAAAATCATTAAAGGAGTTGAATGAGAATTCAAATATTTAATCCCATACTCCCCTCCAGGGGCAAATGATTTTAGAGATAAAATCTACTGAACTTTCAGGAAACAAGATTGTAGTGGGTTGAATGGTGGCCTCCCCAAAAGTTATAGTCATGTCAAATTCCTGGAACCTGTAAATGGTATATTTGAGCAGAAAAAAAAAAACAAAAACAAAAACGCTTTGCAGTTGTAACTAAGAATTCTGCGATGAGGATATTGTCCTGAACTATCCAGGTGAGCTCTAAATCCAATGGCATGTCCTTATAAGACACAGGCAGAATGTTGGGAGGCCACATGACCGCGGAAGTCAGTTGGAGTGATGTGACCATAGCCACCAGAAACTAGAAGAGAGAAAGAGCAGAATCTCTCCTAGAACCTCTGGAGGGAGCCTGGACCTGCTGACACCTTGATGTCAGGCTTCCCACGACTAGAACTGTTGTTTTAAGCCGCAAAGCATGTAGTAATTTCTTATGGCAGCCTCAGGAAACCAATACACAAAAAATCCCGATATTACAAAAATTTGTCTAAATAATAGAAAACAGAAAGAAAGCTTTAAACCCATTTCATGAACATAGTACAACCTTGACACTAAATAGGCTAAACTCAGTTATGACCACAGCTACATAAATTTGAAAAAAAAAAAAAAGTTAGCATCTTGAATACAAACATATATATTAAAAATAATGTATTCTACCTAGGAAGGGATTATCCTTGAAATCTCTATAACTTACAACAATATAATAAACTAATTTTGTAAAATTCAGAATATTTATATGATAAAATTCTTAGAAACCATCATGCTTTTATAAAGCTAATAAAAACCTAGGGCAAACACTTATAGTGATGAAATATTTTAAGGTCAAACATAAGACAAGAGGGGACAGGGATGGTAGCCCATGGCAAATGACTGACAGGGCTTCATTGTTTCCAGGCAGGACGATAAGAAGGTGCCAGCATGATCCAGAGCTCATGGTGGGGCCAGGCTGTGGTGAGGTGTCCTCTCAACCCACACCTTTACTTTGCTGCTTCCCCTGCGATCTCCTGAACCCCTCATTGCCTTACAACTGTCAACTGAGAGCAATCACCCTCAATAAGTCACTTTGACAAAAAAACACATTTCTGACTCTGCTTCTAGGGAGCCCAACCCAAGACACCGAACAAATCTCACTGGTAAGTCCCCTGACAAGATTATTCCTAAGAGAAAACATTCCATCATTGCTATATAATAGCACAACATAGCTATATCTATTAAATTCTGTCAGAAAACCATTTTAGGCCAGCTGAATATATAGACTAAAATGAGTTATTGATCTAAGAAATTTAATACTATTTTCCAACATTCCCAAATCATTCTGATATTCTCTCTGTTCTATCAGTTTTCATAAAGACAGTATTATGTCACTTAATATTATAGAATCTGACCTCTAAATTCTCTTCCAGTTCTTAAACATTATGACTTAAAAACATCAGATCACAGTATATGCTCTCTTTGAACTTCAAAATTTGAAGAGGCCCAAGAGACCATTTCATCTTGTTTTTAGATGAGGAAGAAGAGAGAAGGGGAAATGAGTAGTCCAATCCAGAACCTCATGTGTTGTCTCAGCTCTAGATCCAGCAAAGAAGGGGAAATAAAGATTCCCTAATATGATAGGAGCTCATTCTCTCCTCTACAAAGATGGAAGATAGTAGAAATCCTGCTTCTGCATCTGATAACTAATGGCAGAGCCAGGCTCAGAAGCTACATCTAGATTCCCAGGCAGAACTCATTCTTGAGGAAAGACAACACAGTCAGAAGAGGTATGCCAAGTTGTCAAGCAATTCATTTTGAATTAAAAAACACATAAAATGCTTTTAAAGTTGGTTGGGACATTAAGCATATAAACCAATTTCATTATTTTATAGATAAAAAATTACTGATTCAAATTAAACTATTTCTAAAAAGTCTAGAACATGTGTGATTTTTCCTTCATTTTAAAATCAAAGTCCTAGGATAAGTACTTGGATTACCTATATGTCCAAACCCAAAAACAGACCACAAGTAATAACACAAGCTGCAATTTGCAATTTCTGTGTTGACATGCAGATGACATTCAGAGGGAATATTTCTAGATCACTAATTATATTAATAACTCATCACTTCATGTTTTATCTTATTTAGAGTTATGAGATGAACTCCTCTCCAAGGAATAGAAGGCAAACCAGTCAAGCACACCCACCTGCAGCAATGTGCATCTCAGGGTCATAGGCAAGATGTAGAGGCAGCAGAGAAGCCTTGGCTTCTCAAGAATCCTACAAAGCCAGATGGCCCCCACAATGGAACCAACACAAGGGAAGATTGAGGCCCAAAGCCAGCAAATAATCAGGACAAGGAAATAGCAAAAGTTTTCAAGCAAGTTTCACTGGTAAGCCATGCTTTAATAACACTTACCAAAGTCAAGCATCTCAGTTTTTAAGAGCTGCTTTGGGAAATCTCTGAGTTGATTTATGTCTATGAGACTAAGCCAAAAAACTAGTAAGGATGCACCAAAATGTTCTGTCTAGAGGAAGTGACTTTTCTATCACAGCAAATGTGGAGGTGGGAGAGCAGAGGAGGGGTGAAGAGCAAATCACAGGATTTAAACACATGGTGACAAGGCCAGGTGCCCAGGGATAGACAGGTTACTAAGAAACTTATGATATGGTCATTTCAATTCTGAGTCATTACAGTAATTTACTTTGAAGTTCCAATGTACTCTGGACATCATAGTCAAGATACAACCATTTGGAACATTTAACATCCATGAAAAAAATGTAAAACACAAATCTAAAGTTAAAAAAAATACTGAATATTTTATCCTTTATGTTGTTAGATTTCAGAATCTCCAAGGACTTTTCAAAAAAGATAATAATAACAGCATTTAACATCAAAAGTTCAGCAGGGGTGTGGCCAGGTCTGAGGCCAGTTCCAAAAGGTTCATAACTTGGATTTGATAATTGGAATTAAGAACTAAGACTTAAAACCAGACAAATACTATCTTAAATAGAAATCTGTTGGGCTTATCTTCTGGTTTTATCTTCAAAATAGATGAAAGGACAATTAGGCTATAGAAGTGAAAGATCCCATCCTCTCTATATTGACTGTCAGTCAAGGATACATTGGGGAGACTTCAGAGTAAAAGTCAACTTTAGCTTCTCCCTCTTCTCTCTACCTTCAGTTCCTGTCTTTCTGAGTGTGGAACTACTTCAAACATCTGGCCCTTCTTTTCTCCGACATCTTTCTCCCTCAGCACCCAGAACACTATCCTAACATCCATGTCCACTGTCACTGTGTCTACATGAAGACACAAGTGAATCTCCTTGGAAACTAGGTTAGGTCATGTCATGCTTAAAGATGCCCACAGGAGAGGGTTCAAATCTAGAATATAACATTAAAATACTCTTCCTATTTTAGGTCATGGCTGGCCCATGGGCCCACAAATTCTTTTTATAAATAATGTTTTATTGGAACACAACCATGCCCATTTATTTACATATTTTCTACCACTGCTTTCACACTACAAGGATAGAGTTAAGTATTTTAAGTCTCCCACAGCTCTGTTCTAGGCCTCAATCCACTTTTCAGTATCTTTTTATAATATATCTATCCCCAATGTAGGTTACCCATATTCTAAAATCAGACTGATTTTCTTATTATTCTCCAAATATACCATTGCCTTTTAAGATTACTTGCTTCTAAACACATTGTTCATGCTGGTGAAACTCCTAAATTTCCTTTGTTTCTTTAAGACTCACCTCAAATATTATCATCTGTGTGAAGTCTTCTCTAACTCCCACAGGCCGATTGGCACTTCCCTCCTCTATTCTGTTTTAATACTTGATGCATGCTTCTGTTCAAGCATTTATTTCACTCATCATAGTCCCTTATTAGCTAGACTATGAGTTGTATTTATTTTAAAATCCTCACCTGAGGATATGTTTACTGATTTGAGAGAGAGAGAGAGAGAGAGAGAGAGACAGAGAAACATTGATTGGTTGCCTTCCAAATGTGCCCTGACTGGGAATCAAACCTGCAACCTTTTTGTGTATCGGATGATCCTCCAACCAAATGAGCCACCCAGCCAGGGTAGTTGTCTACATTTTTGAGTTACAAATACCTTGCAGAGTGCCTGGCATATCTAAGTATTCAGTAAGTGTTTGGCGAATGAGTGAATGAATGAATGAATGAGTGAATGATTTGTATACCATGCATATAAATTTGGAACACCAGACATGCTGTATTCAGTTAACTTTTACTAATTTAATTAGCTTAGTCTTCCGACAGGAGGAGTGTGCTTTGTTTACAGGGGAAGCTTAAGTAATAGTATCCAAAATGATTTATAATTTATCTCTACCATAAAAAAGTAAAAGGCAAGTACTTAGTTTATACCTTACGTACAGTGTGTTCTTATTAATGAGATATCAGGAAAACATATGAGTGTTTAAAAAACAATCTAATTATTTCTCTTTTTCTATTCTAAAGGAAGAAAGAACAATTGCTAGTGCTAAGTTTTAATTAAGACTGTATCACGTGCCCTCTCATTAATAAAATCCTCTATACCAAGTAGAAATTTATTGACTAGAATCTTGAATTCCACTTTTTAAACGACATACATAAATCCTTCTTCAGTCTTTTTTGTAAATGTCTATATTGACAAATTGTCATATTTAATATCAAGTCAATCTTAGCTCAAAGGCCCTAGTGAGCAGCCATGTGTCAGAATCAGCATCAATGGAGAGATGTTAGAAAAGGTCAGAGTAAACGTGCAACACTATGCAGCCTATTTCTTGCTCATGTTATAATGTTTCTTTGTAATTCCAAAAACTGAACCAAGCACATTTCTGAAAGATCAAAGTAATTATTCAATAAGGCTAAAACAAACACTGGAATAAAATGTTCAATTAGTATCACTGAAATTAATTGATTTCTTTAGTACTTAGTGTACAGGAAAATAATTCTGTTTTTATCTTTGAAAGAACATAAGTCCTACAGTTTCTTGAAAAGCTAAGATATGTAGAAAAATAGGTGGAAGCGAGATTTTAGAAGGTTCCACAGATCCATCCTGGAAAAGGCTCTTAATGCTGAAGCTGGAGCATCTATGAAGGTGGCTCCCACTTGGGCCAAGGGCAGATCACAGCCCCATTGCCTTGCATAGTGTGGAGCAGCCCTCCAATAACTGCTGTTGCACTGGCTAGGATAGGGGGCTGACGAGCCAGACATGATTCGATTCACATCTCTGGCCCATGCCAGGCCTTGTTCTTCAGCACTGTTTTCCTATGATCACTGAAACTGTATGGGGCTAACATGGTTGGAAACAAAGTTTATATCCTAGAGTTGTTGGAAATGAACAACCTTAGAATCAGAAGACCTGACCTTGAGCCAAGTTTCTAAAATAATTTCTGAGCTTTCATATTATCACCTGAAAAATGGAAAGGATAATAATACACTAATTGCAAGGATAATTAAAGGTAAATAATGAATCCATAAAGATAGGCCAAATATAATTCAATTATCAGAAAAAAGTACCTTTGGTGGGAAAGGATGAAAACAAAGGAAAAACCAGAGGAAAAGAACCCTGGGCCCTTTTCAGAACGTTTAGAAAGTAAGTTCTCAATCAGAATTGGGTGAGCTGTGAGGGATTACGGCCTTAAAAGTGGTTACTTTTTCTCCTTTCTAGTTTGAACAGGATTTAATATGTTCCTCAATATGCAATGGCCTTAGAAGGCCTAAAATGTGCATATTGATGTTATCCCAATTACTTTTGAATGTCTCTACCACACACTGCATTTTCCCTATGTGTAGTGTTATGACTGCCCTACAGAAATGCACATCAAGTGCTTGATGCTTGGAAAATATTTGTAAGAATTTAATATATTATGTGGATCCAGACAGTCTGAAACAGTTAGGATCCATGACTATGCGTGTGAATGGCTACATAGACTTTTTAACAAAGTTCAAAGGTGATGATAAAGTACAAAAAACATTCTTAGCATTTATGACAAATGTTGAATGTTCTTACCAAATAAAAATTTCAAAACAGTAAGAAAAACTATTAACATATTCATAGAAATAGTCAGATACAAACAGATAATTCACCAAAAAGAAATAAAAACAGCTAACAAATATATTAAAATTTGACTTTATATTGATCAACAAGGCAAACACAAGCAAAGATATTGTCAATTTATTATAATGATGCTCAAACTTGACTGCATATCACAATCCTTTGCTGAGCTCTGGAGAACACAAATGCCTAGGCTCCATCTCTCAAAGCTCCTGATTCAGGAGAGCAGAAGTGGGAGCAAGAACCTGTTTAACAATTTCAAAAATATATTTAAGTGGTTTGAATGCCCAATGTTATTATTATCTTATTGTATAACTTCCCAATTCTTGAGTTTTTCATTTTGATATAAGTGGTCTATTTTATTTGTTGAGGTCTCTCTAGAAATTTTTTCTGTTGCTTTTATATACGAGGTCTGTCTGGTAAATGTCCTGCCATTCTTAATATACAGTATTCCCTCACTTATCGCTGGTATTACATTCTAGACACCCCCGCAATAGGTGAAAATCTGCGAAGTAGGAACCTTACATTTATTTTATTATTTATATATATATATTTTAAGGCTTTATAAATGCTTCCCACACACTTATAAACCGTTCCCAGTCCCTTATTAACCTTTCCCGCTCCCTTATTAACTTTTTACACACTTTCATAAACACTACTCATGTTCTTAAACATATTCTACACTCTTAAACCTACGTAACTTTAACAACATACATATACAGTACCGCAAAATCCTGCAATATAGCAAAAAATCCACGATAAATAATTAAATATAATATATTTTTAAATTCCACGATACAGTGAGGCCACGATAAGTGAACCACAATATAGAGAGGGACCACTGTAATGAGAACAGTTTGTGCAACATCAGTGTAACCTGGCAGCCCAGGAGCATGGACTGGAATGTGCATGAACATGATGACTTTACTATCGTAGTCCATGGGGGCAGTAGATGCTGTTGAGTGAGCATGTGTACTGTGTGGCTGACACATTCAAAATGACTGAGCGATTAGAGCAGTGAGTCTGCATCAAATTTTGCATTAAGCCTGAATATTCCTCCACAGAAACCATTCAGAAGATTCAGAAGGCTGCAGCTATGGTAACTGGTGATTGGCAGCTCCATCACAACAACACGCCCCTTCATGAATCATATCTTGTGCAGGTTTTTTGGTGAAACATTAAATCACTCAGGTGACTCAGCCCTCTATAGCCCAGATTTGGCACCCTGTGACTTCTGGCTTTTCCCAAAAGTAAAATCACCTTTGAAAGGGAAGAGTTTCAGACTGCCAATGAGGTTCAGGAAAATAAGACGGGACAGCTGATGGTGATTGGGAGAACCGTGTGAGGTCCCAAGGTGCCTGCTTTGAAAAGGACTGAGGTATTACTGTCCTGTGTACAATGTTTCTTCTACCTTGTATCTTCTTCAATAAATCTCTATTTTTCATATTACATGGTTGGATAACTTCTGGACAGACCTGGCATAAATAATAGAGTTCTGGGTCTAGAAATCTATCACAAAATTTCCTTTTTAAAGCTCTAAAGGCATTTCTCCACTGTTTTCTCTTTTTTTGTTTGGTTGGTTTGGTTTGGAGGTGGAGTCTAAGGCAAACTTAATTTGTAAATAACTATTTTACTTCTTTGATGTGTGTGAGTTTTTATTTACAAAATTCAGAAACATATATTTTCATTTATTTAAGTTATTTCAACTTATTGCTTAGCACGGGAATATTCTCTTATAGTATATTTGATTACTATTCCTGTTTCTATTGTTTGGATTTTATCCTCAAAATTACTTGTAATTCTTTTATTGTAATGCCAGTTTCTTCCCCCCTATTGAACAACTTCTCATTCACTGATTTACATATTCTGGATGATTTATTTAATTATATTTGTCTCTACATCCCTAATTTCATTTTTATTTCTGCAGCATCAATGTAGTGCTCTGTGGCTTCCCATGAGATTTTTAAAGATGATCTTGAAATTTGGATTGCTTTGTAGTCATTTCTTGTTTTGATTAGGTCCCTTTTGCATATTTGTTCTCTTCTTAGTCATTTTCTTTTGTGACAAGCTGTTCTTCTCTCATAGAAATCATGTCTTTCTGTATGTGTGTGTGTGTGTGTGTGTGTGAGAAAACCAGAGAAATGTAGTATAAGGTTTTAATTTCAGAAAATCTTTTTTAAATATTCAGAGAATGTTTCTTTATATTTTACTATCATAAGTGTAGACATATATTTATACCTGTGTATGTATCTGTCTACATTTGCCTAACCTATATCTATATCACTATGCTATATGTTCCCCCTGCCCCCTCCGCCCCTCCTTCGCTCTCTTCCTTCCCTCACTCATCTCTTACAGAGAGGAAATGCTCTCTAGGGCTATTGTTTCATCAACAAAAACATTGGTGTGCTTTGGGCTCTTTAGATCTCCGTGCTCCTCACTTGGGTACTGGCAGTTCCCACTTCTTGGTTCAGTTTGATGTGCAGTATCCGCACTCAATTTGCCAAGGACAGGCATCTTCTAGTGTGGGTATGTTCAGTTGAACCTTGATCTGATATTTTCTTTTCTGACACAACATAGAGAATCAGACACAGTTTGGGACAACATCAACCATTCATAAATCTTCTTCTGTCTTTACTACCTAGTCTGTGATATTTTACCTTAGACAACTAAGGGCTATGACTTTATGGTATATTGCAAGCTTTGAGTTAGAGTGATATTGTATAGAAAAAATAGCTGACAGGGGTGGAGAAGAGGAGGGCTCTAAAAGTCAGAATTTAAGTGGGCTGCACCTTCCTATTTTCCTGGGCAGAGAAGTGAGCCTGGATAGTGGGTGTGAACTCAGCTTTCTTAGCAAAGACCTGTCCTGCTCCGATTCAGCACGGACGTGTGGTTTGGGAAGTGTAGTCCTGCACTAGGCTCCTCGATGCATTTTCATCAGTGATTCAGTTAATGTAAACCCCTGACCATGGAAAATTTAGTTGAAAATTCTATCACCAGTTTCTGTATTTTATGTATTTTTTGCAATATTTTAATAGAAAACTAGGAGAAGGTTTAATGGGCATGTTCAATTTACCACTATGACAACTCAGAAGTTGAGAGGGATATGATAGTACATTTTCAAAATTTTCAAGTCATGATATACATGTATCAGAGTTTAAAAGTCTGTTATAAATAAAGACAGAAAATGGGCTAATTGAAAGTGGTACAAGGGAATTTAAACCCCTAATAATACATAAATGAATGCACTTTGTTTTACTGTAGCCCCTGAAGCTAAGTAAGCACAATGTAATTAGGGACTAACTTCCATTTAAAAAAGTCGATAGCAATGATACTTTAAATTGGGTTAGAAATTTGGAAATATACTACAAAATAATTATGTAAATATAAGGTCCTCAGTAAACTTATAGAATTACAGGACCCAAGTTTGTATTATTGGTATCCATATATGTGTATATATGTAAAATTAATTTAAAAATTATTGTAGACTGAAATGTGATGTGGCTACACTGGGGCCCAGAAGGAGGTCTCCATCCTAGAATTAATGTTTGACAGGGAAAATCAAGTACCACACTGCGTCCCATGACCAACCTTCACCCAAAGCCGAGTTCTGGTCATTGGGCCTCAGTGAAATGTAACCACCATGGAGGAGATTAGAGAATGACACCAGAAGTAACTAAGGGAACAGATAACCAGGCTTCCTGCTCACAGAATTGGGGAAGACTTGGTGAAAGGAGAGTAAAGTTCAAACAACACATAGTGATTTCAAGAGGTCCAACAGTCTCTCTCTCTCTCTCTCTTTCTCTGTGTGTGTGTGTGTGTGTGTGTGTGTGTGTGTGTCTCTGTCTCCACCCCATGCCCCTCCACACACACATACACTCAGGTAGGCATTTTTTAAAAGCCATATAATATGCTCCATTAATGGGCTTACTAGGATACTGAGGGGAAGCAAAGTTGTTTGTGTCAGACCCAAACCTTCAAGGTGACTTAGGAAGGACAGCCTTGGGTGCCCAGGACAGAATCTCAAGCCAGCTGAATGGCTGGACACGTTCTGTTGCAGCATTTCTGATGCTTTTATGACTGCACAGTACATGATAAGTGTTCTCTTCTCCTTTTATTTCTCTTGGGCTTTCAAATATTTATATGAAATTGGCTGTGGATTCCCTATACTTCCTTGCTATAATGCTCTTGGAAGGTGCTGATTCTCAACACTGACTTCAATAGAACAGGAGGCAGAAATTAGATAAGGAAATACAACAGAAAATAGGACACAAATAGAATTAAGGAATGCATCCCTTTTCTGAATTACCTCAAGTGAACCTTTAAGGGATCAGGTGGCAAAATTTCAGTAGCAGATGCTTCTGTTCTAAAATATAAGGACCAGCACTATTACTGAGCATTTTGCAAAACTCTAAATGAGTCCTTAAAAGCATTGAGTCCTTAAAAGCATAGAGTATGTAATCAGTATGTTGGCCATTATAATGGATTTTTAACAATTTTTTCCTTTGGTTTTACCAGAGAAAAATATATAACTATCAAGTACTTTATATTCTTTCATTTAATCCTCCAAATAACAGCCCTTCAGGTTGGCAGTATTTTTATTTTACAGATAAGTGAGCCTTACAGAGGTTAGAAAATTGTTAAAGGTTACACATCTATCAGATGATGGGGTCAGGAATTGAAGCCAGACCTAATTAGGCTCTGGGATCCAAGTTCTGAACCAGTTCACCACACTTCTAGCTGAATTACAAGGTATCGGGTTTGGTCTACACAGGCACAAATAAATCTGTATAAATAGAGAGAAGGCTGTCATGTGACAGAAGGACAAAAGTTGACACTGTGGTTCCAAGGGTGAAAGGAGTAGGTAGACCACTGAGGGTTGTAATGTCACACTCAGAGGGCCTGGAATAATAGTTTGTAAAGTTCCTGCAGTAGGCTGGCAGCTGCTTCTCACTAACCCTTCCCAGGCAGACACTGTATGATCTAGTGCAGGGCTGCCCAACAGAAAAATAGTGCGAACCACATATGCAACTTTAAATTATCTAGGAGTCACAGTATAACAGGTAAAGAGAAGCAGTTAATATTCACTTTAATAATGTATTTGTTTAGCTCAATATATGTAAAATATTTTCATTTCAATACAAAATCAATATAAAATCATTAAGGAGATATTTTATACTTGAAACACATCTCAATTTGGAGTAAGCACATTTGAAGTGCTCAATAGCCACATGTAGTTAATGGTTACTGTATTGGACAATGCTAATTGAGCAGAAAATGGTGAGGCTCTGGCACCAGACAGATCTGGATTTGGGGTCTCGGGTTTGAGGGGATCTTGAGCTGCTACTATTGAGCAGAGATGGAGAGAGGAAGGAATAATGAAGAAGGCTTTATCTGGACCACTAGACAGGCATGAGAAATAATAGTGGATAAGATAACAGGCTGGGTTCAGACAGACTGGATTTGAAACCAACTATACCACCTATTATCTCTGTGGTTTTAGTAAATTTCTTAACTTCTTTTATCTTATCTGTAAGAAGAGAAAAGCTTAATCTCCCTTGAATGGTCCATGAAAGAATTCTTGATAACATACATATGTGGCCAGGTACAAACAGATAATAGTCATCAATGATAACATGTGTATTATTTTGTGAAGGAAGAACTGGGGTACAGGAGACAAATGGCACTGCCGCAAGGAAGGGAGAATGTCACTGGCAATCACGGGACAGCTTGGAGTTTATAATTAGGGAGTAGGTATCGCTTGCTTCGGTAGAGAACGCCAGTCCACACTGCTTTCTTTTACTGTTCACTCCAAATATCATTCTAAATCATCCTCTTCCTATAGAACCTTTCTCCTTTCTACCTGACTTCTTTCATCTAGCATACTGTACTTCAGTAATTCTAGGTAGAAAGGCTTTGAATTTTATATTCAGAAGGATTTGGGAAAAAAACATAGTTCATAAGTGAAAATTAGATCTTGCGTTCTGGAGAAATTCTGTTTCAAGATGATGTCTCCAGATCTTACTACTTCTAACAGCCTGACTATTGTTTTAATGGCATCTTGTCCTGAGCTAGTGAGGTGTCTTGTCTCTGGCTGAATCTGGCATGCTGTTTGGGCACAAGAATGAGGGATCCTTTCCTAACAGTGCATTTTCAGTGGCAGCATCAGGCATCTAGTACAGGGCCCTACAGAATAGAAAGAGACAGAGAGTATAACCCAAAATTAATATACCTTATCACTGGGACTGGGAGATAAAGGAGACAGGGGGGATAAAAATACGACTAAAACCTGTGGCCAGCCACTCTTCTTTGGCTCTGTCTTATGAAATTCTTCCCCTAAGTCTCCCCACAAGCCAGCCAGATCTCTAGTTCTGTACAATAGGAGCATACTGGGAGATAGTACACACTGACTTCAAAACTGTCATCAGCACCTTCCTGGGGACTGAAAAACAAGCAATATTGATTATATTCTTGGGTGCCAAGTTTGAGAACACTCACAATACACTAATTTTCCAGGACAATGAGTGCCTCAAAATTGATCCCTGATCCTGCAACAACAGAGAAAAAGCTACGTCGTCTGGCCAGCCAAGAAGCCCTGTTTTCTTAGCAACTGGCACCATTAGCCTCAGAAAGGGATAAGCAACCATTGGAATTTCAAATGGCGAATTTCCCAGAAATGGATTCTTCTTTTCTGAGACTAGCACAGATTGGCTAGCTTAAATGAGGTGCCTGGGGTGATATCCTGGCACCCAAATTACAGTAAAAATATTGCCTGGGTGTTTCATAATAAGAATCATTTATAATTTCAATTTGCTATATAACTTTAGCATTCATCATTGAAAAAAGGTACTTTTTCTAGAAGTATATCACTAAATAGCAACTGTAATTTTTCTACAGTGAAATAAGAATATATACAATTGAGATAGGCCACAAAAAGAGTTTTTCACTCTATTTGATCTTGCTATTTTACATGAGTAAGAAAACAGATGAATCTTTTATGGACTTCACTTTCATCATGAATAATGTTGTATATAACATCTAAACATACTCTTAATTATTTACTACATTTTTTTCTATTAATTTCTGGGCACTTAAAAATAAATTGCAATTTATTTTGCTGGCGGGCAATTTTGTGTGATTTTAGCTTTTTAATGCAATCTATTAATTTCAAGGACATTCCCATGTAGGATCCAAATTCTCCATTTCCTTTGCACTGCAGTTTAATAAAAACCCAGCATTTTTCTTGCTCCAAAAATGCCAAATGTAGTTAAGAATGCCTTCATAATATGCTACTGCCAAAAATTATTTATATTCATAGATTCCTGACAGTTTACTGCTTTTTGACATGGATATCTCTCATTGTAGAGCTTTGGCAAATATATATATATATATATATATATATATGTGTGTGTGTGTGTGTGTGTGTGTGTGTGTGTAGAAACACACATACACACACACACTACATGTCTATTTAAATTATATAATTAATACATATAAATATTTACTGCATTTTGGTCTCCAGTTACTACCAAGCATATCCATACTCTGAAAAATAAAAATATATAAGGCACTTATTAAGATGTACAATTCTAGATATATAACTATAAATCACCTTTAAGTGGTTATGAATATTTCAGAAGCAAAGAATAATGTATACAATTCATGATGCCCTGAATTTCAACCAATATCAGTTTCACATTCTACTGCTTCTTCTGAAATAACTCATTACCATGGAATATGAAATAAAACAATGGACAAAGCTAGTTGCTTCTGTTAAGTCAATGTATGCCTATGTGTGAGTACAGGTGTGTGCCTTTGTGTGATTTATAAGTGAAGGAAAGATATCCAGGAGAGTTGAAAACATTTCAAGAAAGGAGATCATCACATTTTACTTTATGGAATAATATGCAGTGTCTTTCACAAGCAAATGCACAGGACCCTCTTCTCTTCATTAAAGTGTGAGCTGGAATGGGTGAGTATGGCTGCCGTGGCAGGTAGGGAGAGGCACTGCCTAGTGACAAAGTGGGTGGAGGGCGGGAGGGCCGCCCACAGATGCACCACCAGGGCCTGGTGGCTAACTGTGTAACTCATCAGTGGGCGGTATATTTGTGAAACCTTTCCCTGTCGGCCAGATAATGAGCAGGCACTACCTCAGATAAGCATAACAAAATGCTGTTTGTATGTCATTTGGGGCGCACAAGACCATGGCAGGCCTGCATGCGCTTCATCACAGGTACACAGTGCTTTTCCCCAACCTGAGTTTCAGCTGAGAGCAAGGTTCCTTATTGGAATGGCTGTAATTCAACATCTTTGGCCTCATTTTAAAAAGTTAACACACCATAATTCTGTGCTCATTCTTGCAAGAGCAAGTATGTGAACAGCCTAAAAAGAGAGAATGAATTAAAATGCTGTTAATTATGCTTGAGGCTATGACATTCCTTCCCAAGTAATTACGAGAGGGAGAAGTGTCCCCAGTGTTTCTGGTTTCTGATAGTTTACATAGAAAGTAGGAAGAGTGTATTGCATTCACCTATCAAATCCTTGGTCTTCCTGGTTCCTGGGCAAACCTGGAGTCACCTTGTCCAGCATTTGGAAAGCTGTCTACATTTTTTAGGGCCACAAACTTGCTGTCAAGAGGGAGTTGAGTCAGAGTGTGCCTGTGGTGACAGAAATAACCCCCTTTTGTTTGTTTTACCTCATATGCTTATTAGAAGAGAATCAGAAATTTAGAGAGTGCTGAGGAATTATCTGTTTCACAGAGGCAGCTGCTGAGGCTCAAAGTTGCAGAGCTGGTTCCCACAAAAACCTTCAATGTGCCTTCCATTGTACACAAAGTCTCCATCCATTGAGTAAGAATAAAGAAGAGAAAGGAAAGTAGGTAAGGAGTGGTGAGTGCTGAACCCTGGCAGCTAGGGTGACTGCACTTTTTCTTTAACAAATCTGGACCTTGAAAATCTCCCCTGACCCCTCACCCCAGTAACTGGAGGGAAAGCAATGCCAGGCATGGCTGAAATAGGAGCATGACATGTCTGGAGCATTCTTTGGCAAATGGATTACAGGAAACACTGATGCTTTCTGATGTTGTTTCAGCCGTGCTCGGGGACAGTCTGAAGCGGTGGGGTGGACCTTGGCAGATTACACATGTATCAGAGTTAGAGGTTTATTTGTTTTTGCAGAGATTCCAGATACTCTTCAATGCAGCATAGAAAATGAATTAAGAGGGAACAGGGCAGCTACAGGTACTTACAGATATGAGGAGATTTAATAAAGCTTCTGTTCAGATAAAAGAACCTAAAACTCCATTAGCAGTATCCTTGGGGTGGCGGTGGGGAAGGAAAATGCTAGCAGGACATCTGGAAATGACTGTCACTGGAGCAATTGACTACAAAGACTTTCCACCTAATTGAAATTAATGATGCCTCAGCAGCTTAGATTTTGTCCCAAGACCTCAATCTATGCTAATGCAACAGGCAGAACTCAACACTTAGCCAGGAAATCTGGTTTCCACCTGGACTCTAGGTTCTAGTCTTTGCTTGTCCATGTTAGGGCATCTTTCTTGGAGAAATCAAAAGTACTTCTAAAAGTGTTTGCATTAGATTGGACAGGGCCAGTCCATAGGAAAATTGGGAAATTCTCAGAACTTGGACTTGGCAAGTCTCAAAGTTTCAAGTCTAGGGACTATGTTTTCTGAACTGAAAGGTTTTCTGTTTGTTTACATTTCTGCAATTGTCAGGTGCAGGAGGAAGTTTCACAGATGTATTTTTCCTTTTGTAAAGCAACAAATATTTATTTAATCATAGAAACTTAGAGCTCAAAAGGCTCTTACAGATAAACCTTCAATGGGAATGAAATCCTTTTGTTTATTTTTCAACAGAATTCTTTCTTCTAGCACTCTTATTCTCAAGCTGGCAGCACATTGGAATCAACTGGGAAACTTTAAAAATACTAATGCCTGAAGGAGTCTCATTAATTGGTCTGGGATACAACCTGACTTTAATATCTGGCAATGTTTAGAACCACTATTCTAGTAGATACACACACACACACACACACACACACACACACACAATTCATACCATTTACAGGGTATTTTAAAGCAATACACATGTAATCATAACCCAGATCAAATTAGAAGACTTCGTTTTGATGCCAGAATATTAAGCATCATAGATGGTTTTATAATGGTAGAATTAAATACTTGAAGTTGAATCTGGTCTGGTAATGTTCACTCATCTCCCATAGCAACATACTACTCAATGATAAACTTTTCCTCAGCTCAAATCAAATGGGAACTGTACAGCATGGGGTGTATTTCTTCCTGGAAAAAATCTGAATTTTAGGACATTCCATTGAGGATTGGGATGTGGGGACATCAAGGATATCCTGGACCGGGGACACTGACACCAGGATGTAGGCAGTCACTCTGTCCTGGCTGGCCTAAGGAACAGAGGCAGAAAGCCCACCTCGCCTTTCCCTTCAGGCCAGCTAGAGTCTTCAGAGGCAAGAAGGCTTCCCCTATTAAGTAGTTAATACAGTGCCTTAAATAAGTAGAAAGCCAATTTTCATATTATTCATACTTCTAAATAAAGATGTTGCCCTCTTCCCAGGGACAGCTCGAAAGGTGCTATTAAAGAATGACCTTGAAGAACTAGTCTAACATTTAATTCAAAAGTCAGAGGAAAATGAAGCTAAGAGACCACAGTTACTTGATTCTTTACAGATGGATGGAAAAAAGAGTTTGCATGCATGATTAGAAAAGTGCTCAAATATGCCTTCTCCCAAGGCCCTACTCATCAGCCTCTTCCAGGTCTTAAATATGGCTCAGCTGTAGAACCTTAAAATTTCATTATCAGATATTATTTGGGTTAAATTATTGAAAGTATCTGCCAAAAAAACAAATCTGGGAGGCAGCACTTGCTGTGATTCTCAATGTCATGAGGGGCTGGGGGTGAGACTCTGCTGGTCATAAGGTGCTTTTCTAGACTACATGTCCCCTTCCTACACAGAGCTAAAATCAACGGGGTGGTGAAGGGTGTTGTTACAAATGGAGATTTATTATACATTTCATGTGCATGGTGTGGAGATATTTTAAAAACTTACAACAATTGATTTAAACCAGGAGTGATTAACATTTTGGCACAAATTAGTTGATCAGATGCTAGCAAAAGTCCTAGAGACAAGGACAAAGCAGAGGAGACCTGTAATGAAGAAGGAAGTGGGACAGGAAAGTCTGAGGCTTGGGGGAGATGGTCCCAGGTGGGGTACTCCCCTGAGGGGCTTTGGCTAAGAAGGGAACAGTGGAGGGGAGCTGGGAGAAGACAGAGGTTAGGGAGGAAAATTGATAAGAACAAATATTGTCTGTTTTTCTAGTTTCTCCTAGTTGTGTCCTGATCAAATTCAATGTAACTGAAAATAAAAAAGTGTCTGTGTTTTTGTTCCTTTTGCTACATTAATAGTAATAGCTAACATTTACTGAGGGCCCCGTGCCAGGCACGATGCTAAGCACTTTACACCATGTCTATGAGTACGTGCTGTTATCGTCCCTGTTTAAAAAACAGACTAAGGAGGTTAAATAATGTGTCATAGGCCACACAGCTGTAAGTGGCCAAGCTAATATTGTGAGCTAGGTAACTGAGTTCCCATCTTAAAGACAACATTCCACCCATTGTTTATAAGGGTTAAGAGGGCATGGGATGTATATCTCAAAGAAGAAAGTACCTGCATCTTCTTTTCAGGGAAGGACAACAGGTCGTTTATTTTTGAGGACTTTACTTAGCCTTCAAAAAAAGACAAGTTTTGTGTCTTTAAGGGCTATGAATCCTTTCAGAGAACGATATCACATAGGCTACTGAGTACCTAATAAAGAAGGCAAAAGGTGAAGTTAAAAATGTATGTGGAATCACAAAAAGCGGTATCTACGAGGAGTGGGGAAGAGAGAATGTTACTTATGAGAGAAAAGCTGGGGGAAGAGATGTAAAAACCAGAAGGGACTCAGGAATCCACTGGGCCCTCCTTTCTGACAGTGGTCTCATAGTCTGTGCAGGGCTAGTTGAAAGAAAGAGGTTTCCTCTTACCGGGACACCTGCTCTTGCCCAGAACTGACTTCCATCATACAGTTAATGTTCTATTATGCCTTGCATCAAAAGATACTTAGAATCATGTTTCTCTGGAAAAAGTAAAAAGGCTTCCAGTCTGAGCTAGAGGTAAACAGAATGTGCTTCGGTTGCAGAATGTCGTTCACATCATACACTCATTTCTCAGACGGAGCCTCACATTTGCCTTTATTTTAAAAGCACAGTAATTTTTTTTTTTGAAAAAATGTCCAAATGCATCTGTTTATGTTGAAAGCCCCCATCTGTTTGATTTGATTTTCCTTCCTAAGAGCTTCTATAATTCCTCTGGCTTCTGTCTCTCTACCTAGCAGTGGGGTTGACCTTCTAATGAAAAAGCCTGGAACTGCTTAAGTTCCCTGTGCAACCAGCAGGATGAAAGCAACATCCAGGACTGAAGCTACACTAGTGGCTCCATGGGGCAGGATGTCACCTGACCTATTTGCCATGGTAGACCAGGGGCCTACCCCAGTGCCGAACACAGTGAAGGGCTTTAATGAGGAGACTCCAGTTCAGAGAGATGAAGTTACCTTTTCAAGATCACTCGGGTGTATTTGTTATCTATTGCTACCAAAAAAATTACTGCAAAATGATTGCAAACTACCACTAAGGGCTCAGAACAACACACATTTTTACCCCACAGTTTCTGTGAATCAGAAATACAGGTGGAATGAAGGTGTCAGCCAGGGCTGCATCTCATCTGAAGGCTCAGTTGGGGAAAGACCCTCTTCCAACCTCTCTTACTTGCTTCTTAGCAGAATTTAGTCCTTTGGTCACTATTGGCCAAAAGCCACCCTCAGTTCTTTGCACAATGAGCCTCTCTAAAAGGTGGTCTGCTTGCTTCATCAAAGAGAGAGTCTTCTAGGAAGGTGGAAATTACACTCCTATACAACCTAATCATGGAAACGACATCAGCTTTGCCATAATCTAGCAAATAGAAACAAGACATAAGTCTAACCAGCACTGAAGTGGGAAGGCTTATACAAGGGTATGAAGACCAGGAGCAGATCACTGAGGAGCTGTCTTAGAGTTGGACCACCACAATTATGAGGGTAAAAGTAAAACTACAACCCATTCACCCTAACTAACATACCTAGTATAGCACTGCCTCTCATTATCCCTCCTCCTCAGCCACCCACACCTCTATGCGCTTTGAACACACACGTGGTGTAACTTACGAGCAAGGCAATGTGAGGACACACCACGATTATAGTGAAGGAGCTCACAATCTATTAGGGGAGATAATAAAAGAGACGCACAAAATATACAACAAGAGAATGTTGATACAAAAATCACAGAGTGTGGGGGTTTGATTCAGGTCCAAAAAAATAAGAAGTCCAATGAAATAAATACTACTTCATGCTGCTATTGTCCAGAAAGTTTATAGAGAAATTATTTGAGCTGAGTCTTGAAAAGTAGATAATAACCAACATTTACTGGCTTTTTATGTTAAGTGTCTTATATGAAATATTTCACTTAATTTTCATAGTAATTCCCTAATGTAGGTTTTATTATCATCTTTACTTTGAAGATGAGGAAACTGAGGTTTATAGAGATGACCTGACTTGTTCAAGGCCATCCAGCTTATAGGTGGTGAAGTGATAACCACATCCAGATCTAACCCAGAACCCACACTTATAACTACCACTCAATATCACTTGTCAGTCTAGGCAAGTGCAGGAAAGGTATTTCCAACAATGGAAGTGGCATTGACCAAGAAGTGAAGGCTGGCAAAGCACTAGCTACCTATCCAGTTTGAGAAACTACAATTTACTCTGTCTAGCTAGTTCTTTCCTTAGCTCTTTATAAGGCTGGCTCATCAATGTCTTCAGATCTCAGCTTAAACGTCATTTCCAAACAAAGTAGTAAGAGACTCCCCACTTCCCTCCATGGCCACCACCAGCTACTTTTATTATAAGTCAACATAAGCCATACTTATTTTGTCTATTCATTTCTCTACTTGAATATAAGTCCTAGGAGGGAAGGCATCTTGTTCAACCATTATTACTCTGTTCCATATCTTCAAAGTGCTGGGCACAAAGTAGGAAACCTCTGGAGAGGCGTGGATATGAAAGCTGGAGTTGGCTTTTGTGCATTAAGAATTTGCTTTTTCATTCTGTAGATGATGACAGAGTCTGTGGAGGATTTCTGAGAAGAGTGACATGATGACAGCAGGATTTTCATAAAATAACTTTGTGGGTGGTATGTTGCTGGATAATGATATTAAAGAAGAGTTTGTTTTCAGGGTTTTCACCAACCTGTTCTGTGCCCTCTACCCCTCTGGAACTTAAAGATTTTCAGCTGTCTACCTTTCTCTTGTCAAGGGGGAAACTCATTTGGAGTGAGATATATGAGAATTATTTCTGATCCTTCCAGGAAATTTTGCATTTTAAAAGGAGAGCTGATGGTTCATCCTGGCCCCTGGATTCCAGACCTGGTTTGGGCCCGGGCATCCTGTGTGACCTCAGCATAAATCCCTCATGTCTCTGAGCCTAAGTTTCTTTTTATGTAAAATGAGGACGTTGGGCCACATGCCAGTCCTATGTTCTCATTATGCTTGTCTCTAATTTAAGATGAATGCATTTTGATATAAATTAGGGATTTAAAAAAAGACTTTAGTCTAAGAATAAAATATTTCAAATTTTTTAGTTACTTTATTCACTAATTTCAAAATTTCCTAACCAGTGGTCAAGAGAAATTGCTGGCTTATATTTCCTTAGATTACAGGTGAATTGGTTTATTTATCCTGCTATCTTTTCACATGTTTTGTTTCCTCTTCCACAAAAGGTCCAGAAATATGCAGCCATCTTCTTGTAAGATACAGTCCATTGGCAGATGCAGGTCCATTGTTTCTGCATTTATACACTGCCAGGAGCCAGAGAATGATCATGAGCCAGAAGCACCTTGGGAATGGCAAAGACAGGATCAGAGAGTAAATGAAATATCACAGGGCTTTCACATGAGGTGAAAAAGAGTAAGAAAGACTTGCACATAGTTCCCAAAATCTGACTGCTGCTGCCTAGCCCTGTGTTCTGCCTCTTTCACCCACCTTCCGTCTTCCCCATCCAGCCTCAGGACCCTGTCTTGCCACATGTCTTTACAGGCTCTGCAAGTACATATTTAGTAACTTTCAGAAAGTGTTCCATCTAGTATATTGCCACAAAATACAATGAGCAGTTTTTATTTTTTCAAAAAAATTTTTACCCTCACCCAAGGACATTTTTTTTTCATTGCTTTTAGAGAGGAAAGGAGAGAAAGAGAGACATTGATGCAAGAGAGAAGCATCGGTTGGTTGCCTCCCATATGCATCCAGATTGTGGATCGCATACACCCACACTGGGATCGGTTTCCAGACTGGGGATCAAACCTACAACTTAGGTACATGCCCTGACCAGGAATTGAACCTGTAATCTTTCAGTTACGGGAAGATGCTCCAACCAACTGAGCCACACTGGCCAGTGCTACAATGAGCAGTGTTTTATGGTTAGGTTGCACAACAAATTGCCACATGTATTTAAATTCCTCTTTTACAAAATTCATGTTCCTCCTTTTCCCTTTATTTCAAACCCCCCTAGTCACCTCCACTCCCCATATATGCTATACAAGCGCTCTTCCTACTACTGGAAGCTTGGATGATTTTTCCCTGTATAATTTCAGAGTAGGAGATTGCCTGGCAGTTTCTGAAACTTTCCTTGTGTTCTATTAAATTGAAATATTGTTTTCAGAATGCAGAAAGTGGTGGTGGAGTACGAGGGTGGTCTTCTCAGAGATGTCAGGATAATCAATCTTCGTAAAGACCAGCAGGCGTGAAGTGTGTCAGGGCTCGTGCACTCAGATACGACGCGTCTCACTTGCTGGAGTCTCGGTTGAGAAAGATAATTTATCATATCTTAACCGTGGAACCAGTGGATTAATTGTTTCCCATGCATGTATGTATTTGATCTTCCATGAGTATGTCCCTGAATGTGATAGAATAATTTGACAGGTTATTCTTTCCTTTTGTTTCCTAAACAAACCTAAGTCTCTCTCTTACCCCAAAGCTACCCACCCTCTCTACCCCAAAATCCATAAGGAACAAAAGTTCAATCTTCATATTTAAAATACAAAAACAAAGTTAAATGTCTTCTCGTATTAGTTCAGAGAAAGATATAATTTATTAAACAGAAATTAATCAAGTTTTGCTTCTAACAAGTTATTCAGCAAAGACTAGAGGACCTATCCTATGGTATCTTAACAAGGAAAGCACTGCCATGCACAGAAATTGGTGCTGGGTAGGGATTAGTCAACCAGTCACCTTGGCCTTCAATCTTACTGTCTATGAAGCAGAGAGGCAGTGTTGGAGCTCAGGTTGTGGCCACAGAGGCTGTTACCCACTTGGTTTTATGAAAATTTACTTAATGCATCTAACACCCAGTTAACATACATGTAAAACAGAAATGGTAGTGCTCAGATATAATAAACATGAAGTTAACAAAACATTTCATTTGAAGCATTTAGCTCACTGACTAGTCTGTCGTAAGTGTTTGATAAATAATATGGGGCTACTAATGCAAAGGTGATGAAGACACATTCAGGAGCAGTGGTCTCTGAAGTGGGTACCAAAGTCATTCTTTAGGAGTGTGACAAGAAGACATTATGGTTTCTTTTGAGACTTGCATTTTATCTACAAAGAAAAGCAAATGGCTTCATTAATGCTTAATATATGAATTGACCCATAGCCTACCTCAGTCTGTGTCAGTGTCCGTGTGACCTGGGTGGCAGGTGAGCTATGATGAGGAAAGTGTGGGCTTAGCACTGGGACAGGTGGGCAGTGGGATCCTTGCACTGGTTAGTCTTATTGTCAACGTCTTGAGATGAGTTAGGGTGTGTGCAGTTAGGTGAATTTGGAAATGTTATCTAGTTTTAACCAAACTAAGTCTCATAAAATAGACAAATGATTTTAAAAGATTCCTGTTCTACTTAAAAATGTATTAAAGATATTGTCAAAATATGTGGAGTGTCTGAGGTTTTACCCTTCTTGCAAACTAACAAGATAGTTTGTCACACCTCATGAATGATGGCAGAAGATACAGGACTCCTGGATCAGAGACAAAGGACTGTATTCCTCATGGCACAATAGGCAGCACGAGCCTCACATTTGTCCTGGCTATCCTTGTCCCCAGGTCCCACAGGGCCACCAGGGAGAGTCCCGGTGGATATTTCACATTCACTGTATTTATGTCACAGCTGTAAAAGCCTAAGTGAAGGAAACCCAATTCTGTTTTAATGGGATTACTCAAAACCCTGCCCAACCTTTGCTCCAGAGGAAGACATTATCTTTACAATATTAGACAGCAATAAACCTACTCTCTGCTCCAGAGGGAGCCGCTAGTTTCATGCTATAAGGCTGTTTGCTATACAAACATCCTTGAAAAGATAGTTTCAGAATGAAAGTGGTCAGAGCCTCCGCTCACAAAACATGCAAAAAAAAAAAAAAAAAAAGAGAGAGCAAGAGAGACCCATTAAAAACTGTCTCACAGAACATATTATGTATTAACAAAGTACAAATGAAAATAGCTGAGTTATACTTCTTTTACTCAAAAAATGAGCAAGCTCTTTTATAATACATAAACATTGATGATCTAATTAAATCAAATAAGAGGTCAGCTAAAAAACTACAGATGATAAAAGTCTATCTGAATATAGATTTATATCTCTCACAAAGTATAAACCTTGATGCAATTATATGTATACTGTGCCTTAAGATATTAGCAAATGATAATAGCATATTTATATAACTTATAAATATACATGTAAGCAAAGACATAAAATTGAGGATCTGTACTCAATTTAACTTTGGGTGATATGCATTCAAAAATTTGTTGATCCCTGCTCTGGAGATTAGAGTGATATGATGTGATATGCTGGGAATTAAAAGGAGTCCAGGATGCAAAAGACATTGGTATAATTTTCTTCTCGTTCCAAGTTCTTCTCTTGTAATGGCAAAAGGAGAACTTTCCTAAGAGTTTCTATAGCTTGACTTTTTTTGTTGTTATAGAATAACTTTTGACTCTAAAAAGAAGATAGAAGTCATTCCTAAGTAATTTGACCACCTCTTAAATTAAAGTCACGTGCACAAGTAGACTTAAACTTACCCCAAATCTCTGGAAGCCAGTTTCTCCAGGGAACTGAACTTCCACTAGGCTGAATGAGACCCTCCACCTGCTGAGGAAGGCAGAGCCATCCCATGGTGGCATAAAACCCATGACAGTTCCCATTGTGTAAATCTTCCCAAATTCTCCCTACCTCAAACTTGTCAAAGCAAATTCAACTTAGCATCTGGGCAAGCATGAGAGAAAAATGACTTGCAAACAGGCAAGAGGAATGGGGCGAGGAGGCCTTACAGGATATTATGGTTATTTATGAGGATGCAACGATGTTTTGCTTTCCAGAAAAGGCTGTAGTGTAGTGTTTAGATTTTCTTCTTGAATTTTCTATATCAACAAGGTAGCTCCTTATCTTCCTTCCTGCTCACCCAGGCTTTGTCATCAGTCCCAGCAATTGCTCAACTGAAAGCCTGGAGCATTTGCTCCTGTTTAGAGCTTCTAAGAATATATCTCCACAATGGTTTGCTGCAGAGACACATAGGAAAGCACAAACAGGTCACCCTTGGATTATCAACTAGGAAATGACCTTACTGTCTGCCTAGCTGCTAAGGCAACTAACTCCTTTTCTCCATCTTACAGTCAACGGACTAGAATGGATGTCCTTATTTTACTCCCAACAAGTAGGCACTGCACAGATTTTGAAGTCCTACAATGCTGTTTGATTACTGGCTCATCTCCAGCTAACAGGGTGGCCTTGGATTAATTACATTGCCTTTCCATGTCTCAGGTTCCTCATCTGTTCTCCTGGGTTGACACTCATCCCTTTTATGAAAATTATGAAGCAAATGCATGGTGTGTTTTAAGTGCTCAATAAATACTAGTTGTTCTTTCCTTCTCTCCTATCTTACGAAGTTAGGAAGATTAAGTTAATGATAGACAGTCATGTTCTTTTTAATCTTTAAGGCTATTGTAATTATTATTATACTATTATCATCTGGTCAGAGAAGGAAAACTCTGACTCCAAAAAACCTCCGCTGCCTTGCGGCATACCTCTTCAGGGGAAAGGCTAAGGGAGTAAACCCCGACAGAAAATCCGGAGCCGGAGTCCCTAAGGCGGTTTGACATTGTAGTCAACACCGGCAACTCCTGCGGTGCACCTGAAGCCAAGCTGTATTGACTCCGTCTTTCCCTTGGACCCTTCAGCTGCGAAGAGAGGGGGGGTCTGCTGCATGGGCAACAGCAGACCCTCCATATTACCCTGCCCAGGCTCTGTAGCTTCAGCGTCATCGCAAGATGTCAATTCAACACGGGAGGAGACAGATACCGTGTCACTCCCGAGTCGGACTGCACAGCCATTTTCGGCGGTGCAGATGGACCCTTAAGAAGCTACACCATCGTCTCTCGAGACAGACGGCTGCCGACGACGACGACGATTATCATCTGGTGGCTGCTATTTCTTGCCCTAAGTTTTTTCTGAGGCCCCCGGAGTATACATCCCTTTGTCCTAATGCAAAGGACCTTTCCAAACTCTTCTGAGATGGGAGGTGGTGGTGGTGGAAAGAGCTAATTAATAAATAGTCAAATATTGGCAGCTAAGACAGACGACTAGTTCATTATTCTGGGTTTTGGAAAATCAGAAGCCAAGAAGGGATTAATGTGCAAGGATTTTATTAGAGAAAGTGCCTGCAAGAGGAAGTAAGGCAAAGCTGAGAGATCTGGAAAGGTTGCCCGACTTCCATGCCAGTCTGATCCTCAGTGAAAAGGGAGCAGGAGAGAGACTGGGTGGAAGCACCCCTGACTGCCGTGCAGTCGGAGCAGGCTTTGCAAGGCTGCTGGGGAGTCCTCAAACCACAGCTGGCTTTCAGAGGAGCTCATGTCTCCCCAAAGTGCCTGCCTTTGTATCGCTGTCACCCTTAGTCCATGGCTGAGAGAAACCCGTGGAAGGCGTGGTCACGATGCAAATGCAGCGATGGACTTCAAAATGCAGCACCTGAGCCCTTGCTCAACTGCACCCCTGTACTGGAAACCTGTTGGGTCAGTTCTCTTGGCTGTCACAAGTCAGTCTCCATCCTGCGCACCTTCAGAGTTAGATATAGGAGGCAGTATCTTCTCCCATATGACTCGGAGGTAAACCGGAAGTACTCTCCTTGTGTCCTGCCATAGTGACTGAAATTCCACCATTAGGGGAATTCATCTCTATTCTCCTTATGAAAGGATTAATTTTAATGTCTTCTAAATAAAAAGCTTATGCAACATATGCCAGATAAAGAAGTGGGGGTGGGGGGTAGTGATGGTAGTGGTAGGATGGTATTGAAGGATGGTGCTACAGTCATGCTGAGAAAGAGTCCTGGATCATCTCTGAAAAACATTTGCAATCTTCAACCATTTTCCCAAAACACCAGGGTGAGCATTTGACCCAACTGAGCATCTGACTGACCTCCACCAAAAAGACATGTCTTTGTCAGGGGATGAAGCATTCTCTTAAGACCTAATACAATGCCTAAGCTTCCCCTCCAGGGGACTTGCTGGGCAGCTTCATGTTGGTAAAGCCTGATAAGGCCTCCGAAAGCTGTACAAAGTTCCCAAGAGCTTGTGCGTGTCTTTTGGCTCATTGGACATGTTGGCTAGCAAATCTGGGCCCATAGCTTCAAGTTCCCCAGACTCTATAGTAGCCCAAGAACATGTCCTTCCTGTAAGCACAGCACAGACTCAAGCTGGATACTAGAGCTCCTAGGCCTAGAGCACACATCAGTTTTTGGCTACACCTGAATATCTGTTAGAGGGCAGGCCTAAAACACCCTGGAAACTTTCCCAGACATACATTTCTCCTGGAGCCAAGAGGAAAACACAAGTGATCCATTTTGAACTTATTAATAACTGTCACATTTCTGTCAGGGCAACGGAAGAACAAGTTTGAGGGCTTGGTACCTTGAGTTCTCCATCAGTCAGCATGCCAGTGATTCTGAAACAAGACTGCATTTCAAAATACCAGGGAGGCTTTGAGCGAATATAGTCCCCAGGCTCTGCTACTGAGTCCTATTAAGGAAGAGGGCCTGGGTACCTCTATTTTAAAAGCCCTCTCATCTCCCTAGATCATTCTGTTGATCTGCCATATGTATATTTACTTGTAGTAAAACTTTTTTGGAACAACTTGGGTACAACCAATGAGACAACATAATAGAAAGCTAATTTACACACATCAGAGTTGTATGAGTCCCTGGAAAATAGACCCTGAGATGGAGATTAACATGCAGGGCTTTTATCAGGGAAGACTCCTTGGAATATCACCTGTGGAGTGGAAGGAAAGAAATCAAATTGGGCGGAGGGGGGGTGCTAGCTGTAATGAGGTCCTCCTGCAAGCCCCAGGGGACTCAAAGGGGAGTTCTGCAGCTGGATGACCTTCTAGAGTTGTCCTGAGTTGGGTCAGAGGGCTGGGCTTTTATGCCCTTATGTTGATCAGTCATTGAATCGAATGTGGGCTGCCTGTGGGAGAGGCGTGACCTTTGGCATGGCCATTTTCTTTAGCCAAGGCAATACCCCAAAAGGACTAATAGCTGAGGTTTGCAAATCATGAGCACTCCCAGCACCTGTGGGCTGAAGGAGTCCTTTATACCTGAAGGGGGTTCTGGGAAGAAGGGCACAGCATCTAACAACAGTGTGATTAAACTTCTAATGGGATTTCTCTGTATCTAGGCTAGGATGAAATTCAGCATCCTCTGCCCTCCATAAGCTCACTATCTAGTATGAGCCCTGGATGCCAAGGAGGAGTCAGGAGCTAGTGCCCTTCCCAGTTTCAGAGACTATGTGTGGAAATAAAGTGGACACTGCATTGGGCACGTGACTCTTAGATTTGATAGAAAAGGAAAAAGGGTCTCAGCAGTGAGAATACTCAGTTGGTTGATGTGATGTGCTAATGAAACCAAAGGTGTGTGCATAATGCCCATGTGGACCAATGAGATTCACTCTTCTGGTTATTATTAACTTGGGATGAGCATGCATTACCAAATAATCAGAGGCAAAAGATTATAATAATTCCCTGAAGTGTGTCATAACAAAATAGTGTCCTACTAAAACACCCCCAATAAAATGCACCCTACCCCTAAGTCCATGCTCTCTCCACAGAAAATTTGGCTCCCAACAGCATAACATATCTGATTAATGACGAAGAGGCTTATTATGGCAGAAAATAATGCCACCAGGGCTGAATCCCAGATACTTGTGCTGACTTTGATATGCCTCTGCCAAGTTTCACAGTGGTTAGGTTCCCCTAATCCCTCAGTAATTATTACAGATGTCTAGGGAAAAAAAAAACCCACCACAGTCTTTTGATGAGAATGATTATTTGGTATTCCTATTTATTTATTCTCTTATAATAAGCAGAAGACACTTGGTGAGCCTGTTCTGTTCCTCTGTCAGATTCCTTTACACATCAATTATTTGAGGGTAAGATTTATGCTCAAAGAATAATGAGGTAAATAGGAGCAAAGGGAATAATTTTAAAGCAATTTGTAACAAGGAAGTAATCACATTCACTGAAAGTATGGGGAATCCCATTCAGTTGCTCTGTTCAGTTTGAAGTAAGGTCAAAGGAGAATTTAAACCCAGAGACCATTTCTCCACTGAAACCTCAAAAGGCTATTTCTTTTTTACCCATGTCACAACTTGAGACCCGACTGCTAAGAAAAAGAAAGTTGTATCTTTGTTAAGATTGTTTTGGCTTATTTTATTTTCTCAATTAATTCTTTTTTTTCCTAAAAGTTTCTTTCTGGAGAAAGAGTGCTCATCATTAACCAAAATTATGTTTGCTTCGCCAATATCTTAAAACAATTTACAAAAACTTGGAATGCAATTCATGTGCAAAGACTTTTGTTCAAGCCAAAAGGCATTACTTAAACAATGAACAAATAACTTTGTGACTAGAATTTCAAATAGAAACATAATTTGCTAATGGTTTGTTCCTGAAGTCAGTTTGTTCCTGGTTATTAATCTGGGACATTAGGGGAATGAGATAGAAATAATATATCTGAATTTCATTTAGAAATTTGACAGGATTTCTCATGCTATTTGAATGGCTTTAATACAGAAATATGTTTTGGGTAATCAATGGCCACCCAGAGGAAGTTTTTTAGAACCATGTTGCAGTCCTGTATTTTTTTCAATGACTATATTATAACTAAAACAGATTGACAAAATCTGTAATAACTTAAGCTAGAAGGAATTCTGCAGCTTTAACTACCACCTAGAAACTTGTGGGCTCCAAATTTGTTTCTAGATTGCTTTCTGAGCTTCATATCTATCTAGCAGGCATCTCTCAACATGGCTAAAGCTGAATTTATCACCTCTACGCCACCCTCCCTCCAACTACTCAAATCCTATAATTCTTTCTTTTGGGGGAGCAGGGGGAAGTACGGTGAACTTTATTGATGGTGCATGACAAGGTAGGGCTCCCTAAGTTCCTCCTCTCTTCAGGGGGTCTAGGATGGAAAGTGGAGGTCAGGATACTCTCAGTGTGTTGGGAGATCGATTTGGGGCAAGGACTCCCCAGCAGCTGAGGGCCTCTCTTCCTGTCACTGGGGCTGGTGGTCCATAAGGTCCACCACCTGTTGCTGTAGCCAAATTCGTTGTCATACCAGGAAATGAGCTTGACAAAGTGGTCATTGAGGGCAATGACAGCCCCAGCATTGAACGTGGAAGAGTGGGTGTCACTCTTAAAATCGCAGGAGACAACCTGGTCCTCAGTGTAGCCCAGGATGCCCTTGAGGGGCCCCTCTGATGCCTGCTTTACTACCTTCTTGATGTCATCATATTTGGAAGCTTTCTCCAGGTGGCAGGTTAGATCTACAACTGACACATTGGGGGTGGGGACATGAAAGGTCATGCCAGAGAGCTTCCCATTCAGCTCAGGGATGACCTTGCCCACAGCCTTGGAAGTACCAGTAGAAGCAGGGATGATGCTCTGGGCAGCCCCTCGCCCATCACTCCACAGCTTTTCAGAGGGGCCATCCACAGTCTTCTGGGTGGCAGTGATGGCATGGACTATGGTCATCAGTCCCTCCATGATGCCAAAGCTGTCATGGAAGACCTTGGCCAGGGGGGCCAAGCAGTTGGTGGTGCAGGAGACATTGATGAAAATGTTCATGGAGTTGTCATACTTGTCATGATTCATACCCATCACAAACATGGGAACATCTGCAGAAGAGGCAGAGATGATGATCCTCTTGGATCCCCTTTTCAAGTGATTCCCAGCCTCTTCCAAGGTGGCAAAGACACCAGTGGACTCCACAACATGTTCAGCACCAGCATCACCCTATTCATTGTTGACGGGATCTTGCTCCTGGAAGATGGAGATGGACTTTCCATTGATGACAAGCTTCCTGTTCTCAGCCTTGACTGTGCCTTTGAACTTGCCATGAGTAGAATCATACTGGAACATGTAGACCATGTAGTTGAGGTCAGTGAAGAGATCATTAATGGCAACAACATCCACTTTACCAGAGTAAAAAATAGCCCTGGTGACCAGATGCCCAATATGGCCAAATCCATTCACTCCAACCTTCACCATCATGGCTTAGGGTTGAGGCTGGCTCTGAGCAGGAAAACACAGCTGTCTGTCAAACATGAGGAGCAGAGAGTCTATAATTCATACTAAATAGAAGCTTCATGTAGCTTCGCAAGCTAGAACCCTTGACACATCATCTTAATCACATGTCAATATCTAATTGATCATCAAATACTGTTGATGCCATCTCTTTAATGTCTATCTCAAGGTATGTGTTCAAATTAAGATTAAAAAAATACTGAAGAAAAGGGAAAATAATGAGACAATGCCTTACAGTCCCTACTCTGTTCATTGCAGCATTATTTTCAATATCCAACATTTGGAAGTGTCCATTAGTAGATGAGTGGAGAAAACAACTATGGGACATTTACACAATGGAATATGACTTGGCCATAAATAAAGAAGAAAATTTTACTATTTGCAACAGTATGAATGGACCTGGAGAGCATTATGCTAAGTGAAATACATCAGTCAGAGAAAGACAAATAACATATGATCTCACTCATATATGGAATCTAATGAACAAACCGAACTAACAAGCAAAATAGAGAAATACTCATAGAGAGAGAGACAGCTCTGGGGGGGTTGGGGAATGAAGAATCAAGCAAGAAAGAAAAGGAACTCATGAATATAGACAATAGTGTGGTGGTTGTGGGGGGGTGGAGGAAGAAGAGGGCATAAGGAACATAAACGGTAATGGAAAAAATACAATAAAAAATTAAAGTAGCTGCCCTGCAGGTGCCGGACCTGCCGGCACCACAGACAAGGCTGCCGTGCCGCGCCTGTGACGTCAGGGCAGAGAGGGAGTGGCTATTTCTACGCTCAGTGCCCAGAACAGTGGGCACTAAGAATGGTTTGTAGCCAGACATGCAAAAATAAAAAAAATAAAAAAAATAAAGTAAATGTCTAACTTCCAAAGTAAAGAGGGATATTTAGAAACTGTAGTCAATGATGAGTTTATCATTAACCCATAGTTTAATTGGCCTTGAAGTGTAAATGTGACCTGAGGGTGCATTAATTAAATTATAGTATTTAGAAGACAAGACAGGATGATTTTGCTGTGCTCTACACTCTCAGATCACATTTACATTCAGTTAAAATGCCTATTTTAATGTAAAAGAGATACAACTATATTGAGATGAGGGGACAGAATGTTGAAGAAACTCAAAACCATGTTATTTAGGGATTTCAGAGGACTAGGACGCTTTCCCTTGGAGAGGGCAACTCTTGAGATGGCTGTGTCGCTGCTTACAGTTTACTGAAGGATGCTGTATAGAGCAATGGTCCCAATATCTAATCCATAGTCAGAGCTGGACTAACTCTGTAAGAATATACTGGGATAATTCTACAGATTCTTCAGTCCCACCCCCAAGAAATTCTTATCCAGATGTCTTAAAGGGAGATCTATCCACCCTAAATCTGTACACTTAAAAAGGCTCTTGGGTAATTTTGACATACAGCCAGGGTGGGGAAGGAACCCCCATGTAAATGAGAAATCACATTTTCTCAGCATGCAGCCAAGGGCCAATGGATAAGAGACAGGTCTTTGCAGAATAATAGGAGATGCATTTTGTTTTGATGGGCTGCCTTGGGAAGAAGGGGAGGAGTGTCGAGTCACTGGGGCTACACGAACAATTTGCAGCCATGGAATCTAAGAGATTTGTGCAAGAATGGTAGTTGGACTTTATGGTTTTTAAGATTCTATGAAATTTGTCAAGAGAAATAAAGGCTTATGTACACAAAGCAGCTTTAAAATTATTTCCTTTAATTATTTAGAGTACAAACTATCCAGCTACAGCAGAAGTTGTCAACACCCCACCCATATCCCCTCGAGTCCATTTCAGTGCACGCTGGCCTGACTTCCACCTGTACCGCTTTACCTGAGGGCTTTTGCTGGCCTCCAGAGCCCACTCCGCTTGGACACACAGCACATCAGACATGCAGGGAACTAACTGCCCACTGTTCCCCAGCAATCCTTGGCCAATGACCAACAAGAATCTGTGTATACATACCCCAGCTCCCTTGCCTTTCAGGTGGGATGATTTGGGGGGATGTGGTTTATATTCCTAGATTCCAGGTGGGATGAAGCTCCAGATACTCACAACAGTAAGAGCCCTGGTTGCCTTTTCTTCCCTTTATCCCTGTCCCACTCTCCTACTCATGCTTCCCGGGATCAATCACAAATAAATTACCTGTACCCAAACCCTTGTCTTAGCATCTGCTTCTGTAAGAACAGAGACTGATACCAGCCAATTATTGCTAACTAGGCAGAAAATAATTACTAAGTCAAAACTTGAGGAAATGAGGATTTAAAAAGCATCTATTTAAAAATAATTTTTTAAACTTGGCAACTGAACAGCACCTGAAGGCTAGGATAATATTGACAGGAACAGTTAGTTAGGTGGTCCAACTGCCCTTGGCTTTCAGACCCTGGCTACTGAGGGTTGCTGTTGCCTGATCTCAATGGCACCCACCTCTCTGGGCCTACTTTCTGCCAGCTGTCCTTCACTTTTGGTGTTCCAGGTACTACATATAATTCTCCCAATACACCTCCCCGGTTCTTACTTCCATGTCTTTCATGTTTCTTTCTGCCACTCTCCTAGAAGTCTCTCTTCATCCTTTAAAACACACTGAAGCTGCCCCTTCTTCCAGAAATCCTATTGCTTCATTCCCCTAAACCAAGGGAGTCATTCACTGATCTAATTATTTCTGCTTCTTGTGTAGAATGAAGCAATTATCAATCAAAAGAATATGTAACAATAAAATAGGAGTGAGTTAAATTAGAGGGCACAGAAATCTACTTTGGCTCTCTTTGCACTCACTGCCAAGGAACACCTCAGAGAATGATGGTTTTTAATGATAATTCACTTGTATATTATCTTTCCTTTGTTCCTTTATTCTACAGCTAGTTTAGTGAGAATGCCATCATCAAACAAGTGTGCAGAACTTAAATCCATATAGAATACCCTAAAAATGGGGAGATATCATACAGTAATTTAAGACAATCTTTATAATAAAAGAAAAATGCTTATGCTGTCACCTTAATTGAGAAGAGCAGGCTACAAAATTTTGTGTGCAGTATAAATTCAAAAGCTGTGAGTTTGAAAAAGATGGAAGGAAATCCATTAATGGTGATGCAGTGGATCTTGGGAGTGGGACTCTGGTGATTATTTTTCTGCTTCCTTTTACTTTTCATACTTTCTAAGTTTTTAATAATGAAAAGGTTGCAGAAAATAACAATGACCTTTCCACCTGTAACCAATGATTTCCCCCAGATCAGTCACCATGGAAGAAAATTTGTAAGTTATTAAAGAATTATCTAGAAGCTATGTCAAGAGGCCTTAGGACTCTGTTAATTCTTTCAAATGTTGACAGAACCTCCATCACATTATTCTGCTGCCACATAATTTATTTCAGAGCATAGGAAAAGCTCAGAAGCTATGCAGTTTTGTCATTTTAATAAGGAAGCATTACCCTGAAATGTAAATTTGATAAATAAACATGCTTATACTCACACCACCTAAAGATCAATGGCACTAATCAATGTAAGCCGAACAGTATTAAATAAAATACTAGCCAATTCAATTCAATAACACCTAAAAGAATTATCCTTTACAATCTGATAAACTATCCCAAGAATGAAAGAGTGATTTAATATTAGGAAAACCATCATTATAATGAATAACATCAAAAGGGCAAAGGAGGAAAACCATCTCAATGAGTACTGAACAAGCAGTAGATAACATTTAAAAAGTATATTTCATAAAACTTGGAATAGAAGAATCCTTTACATGATCATTGGTCATTAACCTAGACACACAGAATGTTGGTTATGAGTAATGTGCTCTAAAATCTTCCTGACCTAGGTTTAAATTCTGACTATACCATTTTCTGCCTCTGAGATGTTTAGTAAATTATTTAATCTTTCTGCCTTGGTTCTGTCTGTAAAATGGGCATAATAATTTCTCACCTAATAGGGCTGGTGTGAGCATAATTACAGTGAGGCATGTTAAGCATTTAGTACAGTTCCTAGAACGGGGTAGTAAGTGTTATACCAACATTTGTATACCAAACTCTGTGGTGCTGCTGCTTATATTAATAGGAGTGATAGTAGTAAAACTTATGTACTTCAGAATTTACTTGTAGAGATTCTTCTCCTCTACACCCCAAATACATATTCCTGAGGGTCTTCTCTTGGGTGATTCTAATACGTACCAAACACTGAGAATCATTAAATTAGAGAAATTCCAAGTAAAATTAGAAATAAGAGAAGAATACAAAATATCAACAAATTGTTGACTACTGTTCTAAAAAATCTAGGTAATGTAATAATCATGAAACAGAAGTGAGAGGTGTAACTATATTTTCAGATGACCTTTCATTAAGCATAGAAAATTTAAGACAATCAAAACACTCCCTGAAGACCAGCCCTCTTAGAATCATGAAAAGGGTTCAGGATAGTAGTCAGATACAAGATAAATATATGTGTGTCTGTATATATAAAAATATATTTTCAACAATATCCATTTAGATCATATAGTAGGGAAAAAATCCATACATAATAGTAACAAACATATAAAGTACCTAGAAACACCTTATGAGAAATGTGATATATATAAAGGAAAGCAAAATACTTTACCAAGCAATATAAAGGAAAAGTTGAATAATGAAAAGAGGTACTAGAAGTTCTAGAAGTGCAGGATGAATATTATAATTTGGAAAGCACTCCTTATAGGCTTAATGTAATCCCAATAAAAATACAAATGGATTTCTTAAAAATGAAATAATTGGGATTGTATTTGAAGACTAAATGTGATAAAATAAACAGCCTGGAGCTTGACTTATAGCAGGTGCTTAATAAAGGCTGGCTCACTTCCTCTTGCTGCTTAGCAAAGTTCTGATGCCTCAGACCAGGGTGATCTCCCATCCTTTAATTCCTATAATTACCATTCACTTGGTAATTATTATACAATATTTGGCAGTTCTACTTTACATTAAATTTTTAGGTAATTTACATTATTGGGACTTCATAGTCTCCCAAATAAATTACAGTCTCCTTGAAGTCAAGGGCTAGGTTCATACATCTTTGAACCAAATACTTCATGCACAGTAGTCATCAACAGGAAACTGGGAGCAATACAGAGATAGTAGGCGATGAAACCATCATTAGCTCATCATCATGGAATAAATAAAGTATATTTAGCCACAGATGTAGAAGTCAAACTTGGGGGCCACTGAAGCAATCTGAATGCCAACCCCCATCCCAGGGTGGAGTGAACCTTCCTTTAGCTAAAGCAATTACTGCTGAATATCATGTGGACTGAGTCATCACCTTATTTTAAAACATGCTGAAGCTGATAAGGAACTGAGATCAATTCAATAGTCCAATGAGGGTTCTTGCAAAATAAGGAAGACTAATTAGAAGAAATACATGTCTACTTAACAGCAGTCAATGGCCTATGAATCCAAAGAATGAATGAATTCCCAAATTCCCAAAGCTTCAAAGCAAAATATTTCAGAATCATGTTCTGAGTAGGCTTGGCAGATTCTCAAAGTATAGTGGCTGCAAAATACTCACTTGGTATTTTAAGCATATTTTGTATGCTTAAATTCGTAAAATTTTATAAAATTTGAGGAGAATATACAGTTAGTCAGAAAGTATACATGGGGAACATAAGTATTCAATCAGTATGTGTATAGTTTCCAAGAACTATGAGTAAGCAAAACACTTCTTGACTTCAACTGGATGTCAGTTTTACCTAAATACATGCAGGGGATATTAATACTATACTTGTGTTTACTTTCACAACCACCAGGCCTGTGTGAAAATCAGCTTCACAGCCAAATAAAGTGACAAAAATGACAACTCCAAGAACATGGAAACCACTTTGCAAGTCTTGCTTGCATTTTCTGTGTAATCTCCAGCAAAGAAGGCTTATACACTTGTACACTGGCTGCCTACCCACTTCTCAAGCCCCCACTTAACACTCCAGGGAGGGGGCTTACTAAAATGCCAACATTCAAGTCAGAAAAATGCTCTAGCCTTCAAAACCTGCCCAGTGCTCCAGTTTTTTCTAAGAAGTGAGTAAACCTCCCCCATAACTCAGAGCTCCAAATTTCTGAACAGAACTGTGAGGTTTCAGAGCACCTAATCAGACTCCCAAGTGGAGAGGATGGCAGGAGCTGATCTCCTTATGAGTTCAGCTTCAATATGACTAACTGATGTCACTGTGGTGAAGGACCGGTTGCTGACAATAATAAGGCAGGCCCGCGACTTCTGTTTCACCTATAGGTCCACGTGCAATTTGGAGGTCAATGGCAAACACATAGATACTGAAGACACAGCCTGCACTTTACCATAACTTAAAATGCATTTGAGAAGAAAATTCACAAAGCACAAGAATTAAAGGGTAATTAAAATAACAAGAAAAACTATTGAAATTACATAATACTTATTTGAGAATAGGAAGTTTCTAGATATGGGCTGCAGAGAGTAATCCAGAGTACAGAGACTGCACTGTGGATGGGATCGTAAGGAGAGGCTTTAGGCAGACTTGGATCTTTAATTGGGAGACCACTTAGCTTAATGAGTAAGAAAAGGGGTTCTGGAGCAACATGCTCTGCTGTCCAATACTGCTTCAAATCAAAGGAGCTGTCTGCCCTTGAAAATATTACGTGTTCCTTCTAAGCTTCTGTTTTCTCACCTGTAAAACAGAAATAATAATAGCATCTACCTTGTAGGGTTGAGTCAGATAATGAATGTGAGGCAGCATCTGGTATATGGTAATAGCTTAATTAAATATTGGCCTAAAAAATAAGCAGAACAATTTGACTTGACAGATAGTTTGGAAATGGACAAAAGAGGGATAGATAATGCAGATCAGATGAAGCTTGGCAGGAAACATCTGAAGGCCATCTCTCATTCCTTACATCACTCTCCTAAGGCCCTGGTTATTTATTATAGCCCTCCAGGATGTAGGGGAATTTTGGAGAACACTAACATCCATTTGGCCTTCTCCTTGGAATCTGACTTGGAGGAAACCACATCTTTCTCTCCTGATTTTTTTCATTGAATACATTTTGGGCCCAACACACCACCAACGAAATAACATTCGAAATACTCAGAAATCCAAGCTGAAAGATCAAAATAACCGCCTGACTCAGAAAAAGGGAGGGCAACATTGAATTTTCATGAAATCATGCTCTGACACTCAAGTGCTGTGTCCCTAACACATCATTGAGAAAGAGCTTTTGAATGAAGTGAAAGCTTGAGCCAATCTGTTTGGAATGATATAGACAGACCATCCCCTTGCTATTCCTCCCCTGTACTCACACCCCCTCTCATTATCTTCAAATTATTTCAGTTTCATCTTTTTCAGCAGATAATGGGCTGACATTTTGGCTGCATGGATCAGACATTTGGCATTGTATAGCCTGAGCCAGTAAGTAGAAAAGAACTCACTCAAGAAACATTCTAGCCAAGAAAGAGCAATAAATGGGCCATTTTACTATCATCCATAACGACTCCCAAATCCCACACTTCTAAATATGAACTGGGGATTAGGGCCACAATCTGAGAATTTTAAAGCCATTTTTACTGTTCCAGGTGCAAGAATAGTTGCTTAACTGGTGTTTGTAGCTTAGGAGGAGGGAGTTTATTGGGCTCCTCTCTATGGCTTCCCAAAATCCAGCTGCAAAATCTAGACTCCCTTGAAAAACAGTTTCACATCTAAGTATACAGATTCAGAGCAATATTGAGAGGAGCAGCTTTCAGAGGAGGGAGGAAAGGGCCAGCCATGATGTCCTTCGGCTCCATGTTTCTGGAGGACACCTTTGGCCGCAGCACCAGATTGCCAGGTTGGTTGGCAGTTATCGGCAAGCGCTGCGCCTTTGCCTTCAGGGTGAGACCTGTCACACTTTTTCTTCTCTCACACCATGGGGTGGGAGGCATGTCAGGGAATCTAAAATCAACATAAAAGTCAATTTTTATAATCACTTCTGTGCTGAATGGCCCACTTTCCCATTGTGCTTGGGGACTTCATCATATTAAGGAAAGGAAGCAAAAGAGGCACATTCTATTCAGCAACCAGATACATCTTCAGGCAATCTCTGTGCGAGAAGAGGAGCTCACGGACCAGCTTGCAACTCCCTAGCAACCACTATCACAAGTTCTTACATGTCACCTTCAAGGAGAATAATAGGAATAAATGTTTCTCTTTTTAATCATGAGGTATAATTTTTAATACATAAAAGGTGCATTGAAATAGCACTACCACACTCCTAACTAAAGCATTTTTTATTTCACTTTTTAAATGATATTTTATTGATCATGCTATTAGAGTTATCTCAATATTCCCCCTTTGCCCCCCTCCATCCAGCACCCCCTCACTCGCTCAGGCAATCTCCCTACTATTGTTCATGCCCATGGACTATGCATATAAGTTCTTTGGCTACTCCATTTCCTATACTTTACATCCCCATGGCTATTCTGTAACTACCTATTTGTACTTAATCCCTTCACCTCTTCACCCATTCTCCCACAATCCCCTCCCTCTGACAACCATGAAAACACTCTCCATATCCATGATTCTGTCTCTGTTCTTCATGTTTGCTTAGTTTGTTTTTTAGATTCAATTGCTGGTAGATATGTATTTATTGCCATTTTATTGTTTTGATCTTTTTTCCCCCCTTAAATAAGTCCATTTAATGTTTCACAAAATAGTGGTTTGGTGATGATGAATCCCTTTAGTTTTTTCTTGTCTGGGAAGCTTTTTATCTGCTCTTCAATTCTAAATAATAGCTTTGCTGGGTAGAGCAATCTTGGCTATAGGCCCCTGCTTTTCATCACTGAATATTTCTTGCTAATCCCTTATAGCCTGCAAAGTTTCTTTTGAGAAATCAGCTGACAATCTTATGGGAACTTCCCTACAGATAACTAACTGCTTTTCTCTTCCTGCTTTTAAGATTCTCTCTTTATCTTTAACCTTTGGCATTTTAATTATGATGTGTCTTGGAGTCTCTTTGCATTCATCTTGCTTGGGACTCTGTACTTCCTGGACTTGCATGTCTGTTTCCTTCACCAAATTAGGGAAGTCTTCTCTCATTATTTTTCCAAGTAGATTTCCAATTCTTTGCTCTTTCTCTTCTCCTTCTGGCACGCCTATGATGCAAATGTTGGACTTCTAGAAGTTGCCCCACAGGCTGCTTACTCTATCCTCATTCTTTTTGGATTCATTTTTTTCTTGTTGTTCTGATTGGCTGTTTTTTGCTTGCTCATGTTCCAAATTATTGATTTTATTCTTGGCTTCATCCACTCTATTATTGTTTCCCTGTAAATTTCTTTTTATTTCAATTGAGGATATTTCATTTCTGACTGGGTTTTTTTTTATGCTGTTGAGGTCCTCACTAAGTTCTTTGAGCATCCTTATAACCAGTGTTTTGAACTCTGCATCTGATAGATCGCTTATCTTCATTTTGTTTGGGACTTTTTCTGGAGTTTTGATCTGTTCTTTCATTTGGGCCATGTTTCTTTATCTCCTCATTTTGGCAGCCTCCTTGTGTTTGTTTCTATGTATTAGATAGAGCTGCTTTGAATCCCTGTCTTGGTAGCATGGCCTAATGTAGTAAGTGTCCTGTAGGGTCTAATGGCACAGCCTCCCCTATCACACAAGCTGGGTACTCAAGGTGCACCCTCTGTATGGGCTGTGTATACCTTCCTCTTATAGTTGAGCCTTGATTGCTGTTGGTGGGTCTATGGAAGGGATTTACCCAGGCCAGTCATCTGCAAGTTATTTGAAAGCATTTTCACTTTATGAAACAACAGTTAGACTGGGGCTATCTTGCTTGTACAATTATAGCCCTTACCCATCCATCTCACTGTTTACCAGCCTCCTGTTTGTTATTCTTTCACCCTTCACACCAATACCCATAAGTTTAAAAGCTCTAGTAGTACCCCCATTGCTAATGAGATGAAAACCAAACATAGTTTAATAAAAGACCCTATCCTCTATTGATGCCACATGATCTTGCCCTCTCTTCTCACCTACTTCACCTCAACAATCTTCCAACAGCTACTTTTTAAAGTTTTTATTAAAGTATAGTTGATACACAATATTATATTAGTTTCAGGTGTACAACACTAATGATTTGACATTTATATCTCTTTCATGATTACTACAATAAATCTAGTAACCATGTGTCAACATACAAAGTTATTATGATATTGACTATATTCCCTGTGCTGTACATTACATCCCTGTGACATTTATCTTATAACTGAAAGTTTGTACCTCTTATTGCCCTGAAAGTTTTGCACCCATTCTTTCTGACAAGTTTATTGTCTATTTTGATGCTCTCTTTCTGTTTTGCTTATTCATTTGTTTTGGGGTTTTTTTTTTTTTTTTTAGATTCTACATATAAGTGAAATCATATGGTATTTTTCTTTCTCTTTCTGACTTATTCTACTTAGCATTATATCCGCTACCTGTATCCATGTTGTTGCAAATAGCAAAATTCCATTCTTTTTATGGCTGCATAATATTCCATTGTACTCATATACATACCACATCTTCTTTATCCAATCAACTATTGATGAACAACTAGGTTGCTTCCATATCTTGGCTATTGTAAATAATGCTACAATGGACATAGGGGTGCATAATCTTTTTAAATTCATGTGTTTGTTTTCTTCAGATAAATAGCCTGGACTGAAGTGGTTGGGTCATATGTTAGTCCTATTTTAATCTTTTGAGGAACTTCCATACTGTTTTCCATAGTGGCTGCACCAAATTAAAATCCCACCAATTGTTCATGAGAATTCCCTTTTCTCCACTTCCTCACCAACACTTGTTATTTGTTTACTTTTTGATAATAGCCATTCTAACAGGTGTGAGGTGATACCTTATTTTGGTTTTGATTTGCATTTCCCTGATAATTAGTGATATTGAGTATCTTCTCATATGTCTTACAATAGCTATTTGAACTTTTATTTCTGAAATAGTCTTGATTATTTAACACATTAGGCTTTTGTAAATTCCATATCCTCTTTTCTGCTTAGGGTTAGTACTCCTTTTCCAAAGGTCACCTCCTTTTTGCAGCCTTTTCTGGTGATGCTTAGACCTAGAAGTTTACTTTCTTCTTACTTTGTGCTCCTGGAGCTCTCATCACCCATTTATATCACAGAAGTCATATTTTAAGTAGGACTTAAAAGGCTGGTAGCTCCATAAAGGAATAAATGGGTTTTAATTCCCTTCCCTATCCCCTGGTATATGCCGAACACTCTATAAATGGCCAGTGAAAGAGTGAATGAGAGTACATACATGCTGACTAGGAGGCCCTGGGCTTCTATCTTCACTATTCTCAGTGTCTGTTCATGGACTGGACTCTACCCTCAGTCATGATCTCAGAGATGTGTGCCACTGACTCAAGCAGCTGGGCTGACAACTGGACTCAAGGTGCCACTGAGTCATTACTGAGCTATCCAAACATAGGACCATGAAGATAGGGATTTGAGCCTAGTAATTTCTGAACAAGTGAGAGACTAGAGAGAAACCAGGTGAGGATCAGTATCATGTCTGTGTTGGAGAAATCACACACAGGCTCAAGCTAAAATTCCAATAAGGTGTGTGTTTGAAAAAAAAGCACTGCACCCCATAGAAGGTGGTGGTTCTGTTTCTTAGATTTTGAAAATGACCTACTTCTCCAAAAATATTTACCTGGTGCAGGCAGCCTATCTGTTGCAGCCATTCTCAAGGTTTATCATGTGGAAATTCCCCTGTATCAAGTTGGTCTTTCCTTATCTTAACTTCTCCTAGTATACATTTTGCCACTCAGTTCTCTGAGTGTTTCAATCTTGTTTCCCCTCCTGAGTAGGTGCCAGTTCAGACATAATCTTTTTTTTTTTTTTTTTTAGATCCCATAGTGAGCAGCCCCCATACTAAGCACAATTCCTGCTAGGTTGAAATGTTGAGGACTTAAAAGTCTGGTGGGATTAAATGTGTGTACATTAACATAACAGCTAGCACTGGAATTCCTCTGAGAAAGGAACTAACTACATTGAGGAAAATATATTATTGGGAAATTTAAGAGTGAAACCATAAAGCCTCCAGAACAAAGCCTGGAAGGAAAAGGCAGGACTATAAGACAAGGGCAGAATAGGAAATTAATTGCTCTGCATAGAAAGTATGAGGATTCAGTTTTATTTCTGAGAGGAAATGAGAGTGGGAGGGAGAAAGAAGCCCCACCTTGTGACAGAGCCTAGAGCTCAGGTTGGCAAGGATGGCCTTTCAGGTACCAGGATGTCTAAGATCAAGTCTATGATTTCCCTCCTACTCAGTGTTTTAGGTTTACCTCCCATACAAAGGCCTGGTACAAGGAATTTGTGTGATTATTCATTGATAGAAATCAATGATAAAGTAGATCACAGGCCAAAGCTGGATCCTCAAACATGAGCTATAAACTGAGGAAATCCACCTGACATAAGAGCTTAGAGGCAGAGAGAAGGAGAAAGCCATGAGCCTTGTGCTCTTCTTACCCTCAACCCCCGGATATTGGGAGAATGGGGGTCTTACTGCACATGGGGTGAGGTTCAAAAGAAATTTAGTAGAATCTCAGGTAGACGCTGAAGTTGATGTGTGTATTACAGGTGGGTTATGGGCCATGAAGACCTATGGCTGCAATCAGTATGGATGAGGAAAATGAGGCCCAGAAGGGGAGAAGTCACTTGGCCAAGGTCACTCAGCTCTTTGGTGAAAGAACTCAGGCTTTCCCCATATATTATTCCATCTTCTACTCCAAGCAAGTGCCTCTGTCCTTAATTTGACCATGAGGACCTAGAAACAGTATCTGTCCAACACTGTGGCATTTGCTGGACTTATAATTGGATAAATTTAGGTTACTTTCCATGCCAGCAAGGGCTATTGTTTATCTAAAGGCTGGGATCACATCTGTGCTGATTGGCCATCCCGGAGAGCCATCTGCCATTTGGGGGAATCCTAAGGGGATCTGGCAGGTGGATGAGGTCCTGGGAATGGGCCGAGTCAGAGATGCTGTTAGGAGCCTCCAGGCCTCAATTACCAAGAGCCTCTTCACCTTGTGTAGTCTTTTCTTGTCTGTTTGAGGAGCCCGAGAAAGTGCCCCTCACGGCACTGGCTTCTCACAATTGCAGTTATGGAACACAGGAAATTTGTTTCCACCAGTCTCAGGACCCAGAACCAGGAGGGGAAATGACAAGGGAAGGTCCTCTCAGGGAGGTGCCTTTGTCCAGGCTATTAATTCCCAGGAAACCAGGATGGCTTAGTGGAGTCTGTGAAATTCATTTAGTTCTCCCTGTCCGTCAAGTTTCTTTCCTGACACTGACATTGCTCTGTAGGTACAGATAGATATAATGAAGCTGAAATTGTGGTTAAAACAAAGGGATGCTGCAGGTCAAGGCAGCGACAAGCTTAACGGTTAGCTCACAGCCACAAGGTTGAAGCAATGGCTGTCCCCAACGAGTGAGAACCAGAGCCATCTTCGTAGGCAGCGTCTCCTGGGTGGCCTGGGAGGGCTGAGGAGAGCAACTGCCTGTCCAGAGTTGATTACGACAGCAACCAGAACAGAGAGGAAGAGCAATAAAAATGCTATGCAAATACAGCAGCTTGCTTTTTGTCTCTTCTAACCACAGGCTCTAAATATTTGATAACAACATTAAAACCACAAATTTCTTTATCCCTGCTATTGTGTGAAACTATGGCTTCAAGAAAAGAGGTTAAGGAGATTTAGTTGAGGTCAGCCAGCAAATCAGTAAATCCTAGAAGTGATTCAGTCTCTCTGCTCCTCTCCAACTGCTATACTACAATGTTTTCTGTTGCTGTTGAAATATGAAGCTGTGTGAGCAAACAGAAAACATCCCAGCTCCTTTCCAGTGGGAATGCTAACACACATTAAACACCATTTCCTTTTTTGACTTGATGGAAATAACTTTTAGGCATTTTCTCCTTAAAAAAAAAAGATTGCCACAGTGAAGCTTTAAAGGGGGTTGGGGGGAGGGAGTGTTTCTGAACCAAAAATGCTAATGTAGGAGTAATCAGTTTTTGAAGCAAGAAGCATGTCTGTGATTGACCTGTATCTCTTATCTGCTTAATGACCTATTGTGATAAAAATTTGAATTTCGAAGAGGGTAGGAAGTACATGTTTGCTGACTTTTAGAAGTCTGAGAGATTTCAAATGATGGAGGAAACCTATTCAAGACAGCCTGCTGATTCTCATAGCAATAAAGGTCCAATTTCACTTACTTCATGAAGTCTTTCCTGGACACCCTCTTTCCCAGTCCATATCCTTTTCCTACCTTTGTTCCCCCACCCTCCTTATTTTACTTTCTTATCACTTTTTAACATAGTGTATATTTACTTGTTTATCTTATTTCTTGTCTTCCCCCTAGTAGAATCTAAGCCTCGTGATGACAGGGATTTTTCTTGTTTAGTCCACTGTATATTCTCAGGGTCTAGAACAGTACCTGGCACAGTGAGCTACTCAAGTAAGATTTATTGAATAAACAAAAGAAAGAAAGAACAAAGTGATAAATAACCAAATACTTACAAAACTTCTGCTATATGCGAAGCACTAATAGCTGATTTAAACAAGTATAAACCATAATAATTCCCTTGAATTAGTCTTCTAGGGCTGCCATAACAAAGTAACAGCAACTAAGTGCTTAAACAATAGAAATTAACTTTCTCACAGTTTTGGAGCTAGAAGTCCAAGATCAAGGTGTGGGCAGGCCAAATTTCTCCTGAGGCCTGTCTCTGACTTGCGGATGGCCACCTTCTCATTGTCTTCACATGGTCCTCCTTTAGTCTATGCATGTGCACCCCTGGTGTTTCTTTGAGTGTCAAAATTTCTTCTTCCAGTCAGACTGAATGGGGGTCCACCATAACAACCTCAAGTTACTCACCTTATTAAAGGCCATGTCTGCAAATACTGTCACATTCTGAGGTAATGAGGGTTACAACTTCAACATGTGAATTGGAGGGTGGGCATATTTCAGCCCATATCATCCCTGGAAAGGATTGAGGTATGTCTGAAAAAGAAGATATGTTTTTGAATATTAAAAGTTATTAGGGAGAAAGGACAAATTAAATATAAGAAATATAAGATAAATCTATAAGATAAATAATGAAGTAGTACAGTGCAGTAGGTTAGTAGTAGCAACTTATGTCTACTAGGTATTGGGGAATTACGTATACCTCTGAGCTTTGTCCCTCAGCTGGAACAAAGGAATAACAGAATTGATGAGAAGATTAAATATATGCCATATTCCCAACAGCTAGGCATGTAGCACATGTTTAGTAAACACTGCTTACCTTCTGTTTTCCTCTTTTCAAAAATACTGTACTCATTTTGGTGCCATGTATTAACAGGGACACTGATAGTACTGTGAAAACTGCCTTTTTTCTAGGTGTTCTTCCTTTCTTTCTCTCTTTCTTTCTTTCTTTCTTTCTTTCTTTCTTTCTTTCTTTCTTTCTTTCTTTCTTTTTTTTCTTTCCTTAACCTCAAAAATGATTTTCGTTAATTATAAAATAATATACATTCATGTTAAGATTCAAACACTATAGAAGTGAAGTTGGAAGTGAAAGAAACCCAATAACTACCCTTCTTGGCAGAAGATAACCACTGTTCATAGTCTGGTGTACATGCCGCCTTCAGCCTTCTCTACTTTTATATAAATTGTTTTTCTCATGAAAGTAAAGTAGTTCATAATGGGCATCTTTCTATGCCAATTTATAGATACAGTCCATTTGTTTTTATAGTTGTATTTCATTATATTGGGGAAGGACAAGGGATTTAAGAAGGTAATTTGGGGACTGCTCAGTTACACAGTTAATCTGATTTCTTTTCTCTAGAACTGCTCAGATCCTTTAATATACACAGTGACTACCCAAGAGTTTGATATAATAAGTGGCATGTGCCAGTTATTGAATTATTGTGTCTCACCTCTGAACCCATCCTCTTTACTCTGTTTCCAGTGCAGGAACTAGAACTCTGCAAACCTCATTTCTGCTTTGCCAGCTGGGGCATTGGGAGGAAACAGGGAGGATGGAAGAGGAACTTCTTTTTTGTTTCTACCCTATTTCACTATTGGAAGCACTATTCTAGCAGCAGTTCTTTGGGTTGGCAGCAGCAGCTGAGTCCAGTTTGTTCTTTTCCTAACATTTGCAGACCAGCCTCACTGCACAGGAGATGCCGCCACAGGTGGATAGCGCCCCCTTCCTCGGCAGTCTGGAGCCCAGACCCATGGGGGCTTCTCCTCCCCTGAGCTCAGAAACTAGCACCCTGCGAGCAGCACCCCCACCTCAGAAGTTTAAGTTTCAGCAACTTGGTGCCCTTTCTGCTAGTTTATAGGATTTACTATAGAACCAGCCCTGTTAATACCAGCTGATATATTTAATAATGCCAACAATAGGGGTTATCGCTGCTGCTTGCAGTTGCCAGTTCTGTGATAACTTAGTTTTCTGCCTTTCCAGTTATTTAGTTAACAATTTTATAACTATTTTTATATTTACTTCTCTCTGTTCAAATAATTGGTAAGTTTTTGTATCCTAACTGACCTATGACAGTATATGACATTTCAGGACCTTATTGAACTACGTCCCTTTCCTTATGGGACAGCTCAGGGGTCTAGCCTTCTGCCAAACAGCTGCCTACGAAGAAAGGCAGCTCTGAGTATTACTGTTAAGTTTAAAATTATGATTGTTAAGAAAGGCTCAAATGGACTTGGTGAACCGCCCTGTAGAAATAAGGAACAGTACAGAGAAGGGAGCATTAAAATGCACCAATTTTAATGTGTTACCATCATTTTTCAGCAACTAGATCTGCCATTAGTACAAAGACTTCGAAGACTCACCAAGACACATACTAAAAGTTAACTGTTAAGAGTTTTTGTTTGAGCAAAGACTTGCAGATCTTGAATATTTAATCTTCATTTGAGTTCCTCTTACCATTTCTTAAAGTCTTTTAATCATTTTGGCTTAATCATTTATCATGTTCTTTTTCTCTTAGATTATGGATTGGGACATGTTTCCTTTAAAATACTGTACTCAACCTAACAATCCATGAATATTCTCTCTCCACTTTACAAAGCTAATAAATTCTTTTTTCTGTCATAGTATTGATTCCTTACATTCATCTTTTCCTATTCATTTCAGCAGCCACAACTTTCATTTTTCTTCTTCCTCTCCTACTAGGCTTGCTACAAGAACCTTTCCAAGACTCTTTTCTCACCTCCAGCTGGCTCCATGTCATTTCTGGATTGATTTACTGTGTTTCATAATTCTTCTGGTTAAGGCCCTTCAAAGGTTCCTGATTGCCTACATCTCTAATTTCTTAGCATAATGTCCAGGTTCTTCTCAATCTGACTTTGGCAGTTTGATCTCCAGCAACTAACTTTCCTGGACCTAATGCTCCAGTCAAACCTGATTACTCACTGTTCGTAAATTGGATCTCTGCTTTTTCTGCCTATGAGTGCGTACACATTTCATTGCCCTATCACGAATGCCCTACCTTTTCTCACTCCCATCCAAATATCAAATCTGCAAAGCCTAATTCAATGCCCCTCTCTAAGCCATCATTCCTTACCACTCCATATGCTGGTCTCTTCCTTCCTTGAACTCCTCTAAACTTTAGTGTTTTTAACACTTAATAATACTGGCTACCATTTACTGAGTACTCACTTTATAGCAGTACTTTCTTGAGTACTTTATTATTTCAAATGCTCTTTACAACCCTCATCCTATTTTGAATGAAGACGTTCAATCTCAGCTTGGTTAAGAGCTTCCTAAGGTCATACTGTTTATTAAAAGGTGGTGTCAATAGTAGAGGCTTCTTTCTTCAACTCTCCCATGCTGTTTTCTATTGATCCTCAAGTCAGAAGACCCAGGTTTACCCCAGGTTCTGTCACTAACTAGCAGTCAAATCTAGCATGGGTCACTTCACTCTTATTGACTTTATTTTCTCTTCTCCAAGGCCTCTTCCATCACTAACATTCAGACAGCCAGTTCACAGAGGGTCATGAATCCCATTATGCTCTTTGAGATAGAGAAAAGATCTCAGACAATCTAAGCTGGTGATTTTGTTGGGCCTTTAATTCCCAGGAAAGGGGAGATGTGGTAGGGTCGGGGCACTAAAGTGATTACTCTTTGCGGGCTGCTTGGAGGCATCTTGTCATATTGAATTAAGTATTCATCTTTATTTAGAAACTCCGGAAATTTTACAGGAAGCGTTTGTTAGGAGAGAATTTAAATTGTCAACCTGCCATAGAATCACAGATGAACAAAAGCTGTGGAGAGTTCCTTTTCTCCCCCTGGTAGCAGAGAGGTTTGCCTTTTCATTTTGTGGGCCTTATGGCAGAGATTTTGTTCAGCAACTGCCAAAGCAACCTGGGCCCAACCCTGCAGAGAGCGCCTGGTAGCTGGAGATCTGCAGCTTTTGTTCGAACATATGTCCTGACCCTTGAGCCTCACAGGGTGAAATTACACAGCACTGACAGAGAGCTGTACAAAGAAATAGGAAGCCAATATAAAGACAGGGATTTTTAAATCTCAAAATCATGATTAAACTGATTTCCTCAAGGTCCTTACCTTGATGCTAGTTGTGGGAAGAATATGGACTTGGGAGTTAAGCAAATTGAATTTACCACCTGGCTCTTATTATTCACCTCTCTGAATTTTGGTTTCTTCTTTTGTAAAATGAGGGCTAACCACATGCCATATTGTATTGTTTTTAGAACTAGAGGAAATGATGAAAAGAAAACACCTCCTCAAAGTAAGTACTCAACAAAGGTTACTTTCTCTCGCTGTCTGTACCTTAAGTAGTTAACCCAATGCCAGCCACTAAATTATATTTCTAAATTCAAATTGAGGTGAAGGGTGGGGAGAATTCAGATGGCACTTCTAAGAAAAAGTCTACATGAACACTCCCTATCCCACTTTGTACGTTTTCTCCTCATTTGAATATCCCATTTATCAATCTTGCAAGAAAGGGGAAAAACCACTCATTGTTTGGAAGATTTCATGCTCTCCCCTCCATCCTGCGTCTTGAGGTAAATCCTAAAAGAGTCAGCACAGCATTTCTCAGCGCTGTGACCACCAATCCCAGGAAGCGGGTTCTTCCAGCATGCCTTTAAGTGCTCGCATGACTAATAAAGTGTGACATGGCTGAGATTTGCTAGGCTTCTCTTCAGAGCATACATTCTAGCTGACAAAATATGGATAAATTTAGCTGACTTTAGATAACAAGCATCTTCCAAACAAAGAGGGCCTGAAAGGCAAAAATGAGCCATGACATGTCTCTGTCCTAACATGGATTTTCCCGGCCTCTCCTCAGTGCCCCAACCCTCAGCACACAGACCTATGTGCTTATATGCAGTGTCTTAACTGTGTCGATTGTGACAAGGTAGGTACTAGGTAAGGTGTGGCTTCTGACCCAAGGGCCCTTACCAACCTGGGTGGCTGGGTGGGTGGGGCAGCTGCAAATTGAGGGGAGACAATAATCTCAGTACCCAAAGGTCCGAAAGCGTTGTTGGTGTGCAAGCCTGTGCTCTAACCACTGCACTCCACAGCCTCCCATAATAACCTATCAGGCTTGGAAGACAGCTCAGAGACCATATAACTTAACATCCCTATTTTGTGCATGGGACTACCAAGGCCCAGAAAGGCAAAGAAACTTGCCCAGGGTCCTACAGCCAATGGATGGCCAGCTGAAAGCAGAAAGGTGATGCTACTAAATTGCAGTCAACTTAAAAATGCTTCGAAGGAAAGAAAGTATGGAAAATCTGCCAGGACATATGGGAGGCACTTTGTGGAGGAGAATCATATGTTGCTGAAGCATTCGAAGAGCTAAAACTGTCTCCTTTCCAGTCCAAAGTTTGTGTAGTTGGATCCAAAACATTATGAATGCATTTGGCATGGATTATAAAGACAACACTGACCTCACTGTGGCAGACAGGGGCACGAAGTGTGACAGGGGACATTCCCTGAGTTCAGCCAGAGGCCCAACAGCAGCACATAAGGACACGAATTGATTGCAGTCTCAGACTCAGAAGCTCGAAGGAGGAGAGCTAAAGTCCCCTGGGGATGTCAACCCTGGAGCATGGAAAGAAAATAGAATAGAGCCTTCCAGCCCATTGCCAGGATTCCAGATGTAGGCACATCTGTGGGTAAGGGGCACTACTGGGCATTTGTTCTCAGCCTCTTACATGCTCTCCCAGTGTCTCAGAAAATGATGGCTTGGAACTGCATTTCCTAGACTCCTTTGTCAGCAGGGTTCCTCCTGTGGTTTAGGTTCTGCCTGTGAGATGCACTTAAATGAGTGTTGGAGGAGAAGTAGAAGTTATTTTTCCTCTGGCAGTGCTGGTGAACATGTGGCTTTGGCCACATGTCATCACTGGCTTTCCTGTTCCCCTCACCATCAGGGGCTGCAGAGCCAGTTGTGACCATTGCCCGTGCTGGTTTTCTGCTGTTTCTTGACTACTGGGAGGTGGCTGTAACTTCCTGATTCTCAGAATCACAGCTTTAGCAGTAAAACTGAAGGCTAGCAGCTGCCCCTTTGCTTTAACTTATGCAGCTAGTCCTTCCAAAGCTTTTTTTTTAATTGTTTAATTTTTTATTAAAAGATACAGAGAGATAATATACATTAAGATATAAGATACATATGTTGAATAGTTTAATGAAATTTTACAAATGTAATTCTCTGGTTTAAATCCTTTTTTCTTTGGAATATCTAAAGTAGTTTTGGTCCTCTTGACTAAACACTGATTAACAATACTTATTAATATAATAAAAGACAATTTATTAAACACTTCTCATGGGCCAGGACTATGTCATCTCATTCAATCTTCACTATAATACTGTAATCATTCTTATTTTACAGATGAAAAAAATGAAGAATTAGATATATCCAGTTACTTGACTGGATTCACCTAGTTAACAGAAGGAAAGCCAAGATTGAGCCCAAACTATTCAAGTTTAGAATCTACACTCTTAGCACTTTGCAAACTGACACTTTTCATTTTAGAATTACTGTGTGTCTCAGAAGAGTCATACTTAACACCACTGTTTGGAACAAGTTGACTCTCAAAGCAAAAGAAAATAAATCAGGATTCAAAGGGAAAGACTATGGGAGCCATTTTTTTGCTCCTCCCCTCTCTTACCGTTTCTTCTGCAGCTAATGAAATTCCACAAACAAGTGCCACACTTCCATGTACCTGACCCTGCACCTGCATGCCTGCCCTCCATAACCCCTTACCATAACCTGCATGGTAGGGATCATTGCCCTCATTTCATGGATGAGGCCAGCTCAGATCTACCCCGCGAAGCCTTCTTTACTTGAGCACCCAGTGGCTGCCCCAGTCAGAAGGAATGCTTCCTCTGCTCCACTGTCTCCTGTGGCCAGCATCTCAACACAGGCTGAATCAGGAAATGTAACCTGTATGTTCACCTCTCCTACTGGTTTGGAAGTTTCATTGTCAAGTGACACCTTTAATTCACACCACAGCAGGACCTTGAAGACAAACCCTGGCTCTTTAATGGGATATCCATTTCAATACAACTCTGACCATCAGAATTTGGTTACCCAACCCCCTTAGGTCCTCTTTAAGATCCCCTTTCCTTTACCTTGTCTGCTTCTGTGGGTTATTGCACATGGCTCCTGGCCACAACTGATTCAGGTATGTGCTCACTTAGCTCCTTTGACCTGACACCCAGCAGCTGCCTGGTAAACGTAAGATGGAGCTAGACCTATACTGGCAGATCACTCTCACAACTCTCAAGGGTACAGTTTGTCATATTTCAGAAATATTTTTAGAACTGATGTAGTGTATTACTCCTGCAACATATCCCAGACAGCCTTTAGGTTTCTCATTGACAATACAGTGACCCATTCATAGTAGAGATTCAAGAAGTGTTAGTTAAATTGAGCTAGAAGTCAATGTCCATTATTTGGAAGAGCCCCCAGAAACAAAGGATTCACCGAAATTAAGAGTTACCAAAGAAGAGAGAAGGTGTCATCTGCTCTCCCAGGGTTAGTAGGTTGGCTGAGGAGGATGAGGATCACCTAAAAGGTACTTGAGAAGGTGTTTGTCAAGTTTGATTAGAAAATTCAGACAAAACAGGTTAGACAGGATTCAAAAGAAAGAATGAAGATGCATGAAAAAAAAAAACAAAAACTGGAGGTAGGGAGCACATGAGGCTTTATAAAGCTGAAAGGCAGACCCAGAGAAGCAACTGCCAGGGAATAAGTGTCAAGAAAAGGCTCTGCAGGCAAAAGAGAGGCATAGGGGTAATGGACGAGAAGACAGCAAGCTCTTAGAAGATGGAATATAAATAAAAGAGGGAGACAAGTCAAAAGTTTAGGAAACTGATTAAAAGGGAACAGAGATTAATATAAAAGAAAGATAATAGAAAAAGGGGGAGAAAGACAACTACAGATTCTACCAGGCATTAAAAATGTCCAGGAATATCATTGAAAAATCCTGCATATGTGCAAAATGAGCTACTTGCACACTGGGAGATTACTGTTATTGCTCTGAAGTTTCTGACTTTTCAGAAACACATTTAGCATTCATATGGCATACTGGTCAAGCTATGCGAGGGTAAGTGTCAATAACAAACAGGGTCCACGTGTTATTGGCTTATAACAATGAAAGTTTACTTCTTGCTCACACTATAGGTCCATTGTGATTCAAGTGATGCTCTGATCTACCATGTCCTCACTTAGGAACCCGTACTGGGAGCAGGGGAGACATCTCCCTGAGTCGATGATTACTGAGATGGAAAGAACACAAAATCATGCACTGATTCTTCAAGCTTCTGCCTGGGAGTGAAGCATGTCATGTCCACTCACATTTCACGGACTACCAGCAAGTCACATGGCTGAGACTGACATCAAGGAGGACAGAGTATAATCCTACTGTGTACCTAAAGAATCTAGATCTATTTGATCAACAGAATTAATGACTACAATGTGGTAAATCCCCTGGCTCTATTTTTAGCCTGGTATTTTCTTACAGAATTCATACAGCCATAAGGTAGCAGAGCAGGGAGACCTGGCAGAGTATCTAGCCTAGGTTTCAGAATTTATTGGTAGGGAAACTGAACCTCAGAGAGATAAAGGGACTTATCAAGGACCACACTGCTAGTAGAAAAGTCAGGTACCTGATTCTATGCTGCTTGTACCACACTAGGGCACTTTTATTAGCCTAATACATATCTACTCATTTGATCTACCAGATTCATTTCTTTCTGCAATAGGCTTTTAATTACTACTGCAAGAAAAGAAAGGGTTTCTTGCCAAATGCCTTGGTGCTGCCAATTTCCTTGTACCTCCAATAATGAATCCAAAACATATAAATAAACAGAAAACAATTAAGAGTTTGAAATAAAAATTTGAGTAATATTAGAGCAAAATGTTTGATAATAACATTTCATATTCCTGTAAAACACAGACTTATTTTTGGCCATTAAAAGACATATGCATAACCATATATGTGTACACACCACATTTGTAGCTATGCAGGATATTTCCAAATGGACACCCGAGAAAGAAGTAACGGTGGAAGGGGATCTGCAATCAAGAGAGAGACTTTCTCATTTTCCCATAGTCCCTGCTGTACCATTTGGATTTTTCTACCGTGTGTGTGTGTCACTTTTTCAATAAAAACAGTTAATAAACAATAAAAGAAATAAGATTTTTAAAAGTAACAGATGTCAAAAGATGCTTAATAGGACTCTGCAGTGTCTTTTAGAGTAGCATGAAGTAGAACATTATGAGGAAAAAGATGAAAATGGAAGCAACTGACAGCACTTACCAGCAGGCAGCACATTTTTTAGCAAGTTGCAATATATTTTTATGTCAGACAAGTATAATTTAAATATCATTAGGCTGAGATAGTCAAGATCTGGGTTCAAGGCCTTCAAATGTACCGTGGTCTTTTGTTATTTCTTTGAAAGGAAATCACTTAAACTTCGCTGTGGTTCAGATCTCCTATCTATCAATAGCCAAGGATTTGGGTTTCCTCTACCAATGCCTGCTTGTGCACTAACCACTGGCTTCTATTGAAGAGTCAGCACATCGGTGGAACGCTCAAGGGCCCTTGAAACAGACATTCTCTGGTTGCACTCTACACCACCCCACTTATTAACTGTGAGACCTTGGGCAAGTTAGTTAGTTTTCATTTTCAATAAGGTTGGGTAGTGTCTGCCTTTAGAATTGCATAAACATTAACTAAATGGCAATACAGAAAACTTCTGGTACATCATGGCACTCGGAGATTTTAATTTTCTTCTGAAACCATCTCAACAATCAACTGGGAGGATCCCACAGTCAAGAAGGATGGAAATTACCCATTTCTGGCATTTAATTTATTCCTTTTAAGTGAGTCTATATTGATATAAACAAGAATGGAATGGGCACATATAAAAGTGACAATCTTCTGTTCATAACATATTTAGCGCTTGGCCCTAGCCATTATTTCTCTATAGCAGCAATTTTCAACTAGTGTGCCACAAGAATTTTTTAAATCCCTGACTATTTAGTCAGGGGCACTGACTTATTTTCCATTAGAATGTCAAATTAAAAAATGACAACAGCCAACACAGCAATAGCCATCCGATGTGAATGAATCAAAATTATACCTATTTTTTGTCAGATCAACAACAAAAAATTTTTGTTTGGTGTGCCAGAGAATTTTGGTAATTAGTTTATGTGTTCCATGAGATGAAAAAGGTTGAAAATCACTGTTTTATAGTGTTTTCTAGGGAACAGGCATTTAACAAAGCAGCCCAATCACAGTAATAACAATAATTTTATAATTTATAAAATGCTTTCATACATGCTATTCCATTAAATTCACTATCCAAGCTGTGAGTCATTCATCCATTTCCATCTTACTATATCCCAGACACATAAGTGTCTAGACTGATAGACAAAAAGAGCTATATTACCTGCCCTCAGAAATTCTACCATTTAATGAAAGAAGACATACATTAATCAAATAATCACACAAATAATGAGAAATTGGATCTGTGCTGAGTGCTTTTCAGGCTGTGGGGACATTGTGTGCAAAGATCCTGTGGCAGAGAGAGAAGGGATCATGTTATTAGGAAACAAAAATATTACCAAGTGACATAGACATAGCATTAAATGACTACAAGGAGGCCCTCTGGAGGTGAGTTGGGGTGGAGTAGGCTGCTGGACTGAGGGGAGATTTTTTAAGGAACTGCAAACAATATTTTCCATGGGCTGGATTCAAAGAGCAGAGCTGGCAAGGTACACTACAGAAGGTGTGGCTGTGAGCAGGTGGGGGAGAAGTTGGTGGGGGCCTGGCAACATAGGTTAAATCATCTGCCCTTTTCTGAGTGGAATTCAAACAGCCTGAGGGTGTCCTTGTCCTGTTTCTGTCTCTTAAATGTTCTATGAGGGAGGGAGGAAGGGCAGGAGGAAGGGATGAAGAAATAAAGAAAAAAAGGATGGAGTATATGAGCCTTATTTCAAAGGTAGATCTAATGAGGCTATGCAATGCATGGAGGAAGATGATGACTTTGTGACTTTACTTTAATAAGAAATTGATGGTTTTGGCTTCCAGCAAGATGGAGGTGTAGGTAGACATGTTTTGCCTCCTCATGCAACCATAGAAAGAATTACAACCAGATCTCAAAAACAAGTAACGACCAGACCATCAGAAAATCAAGCTATATGGAAGTCCAACAACCAAGGATTTAAAGAAGCTACATTCATCCAGATGGGTAGGAGGGGTAGAGTCACAGAGACGGGGTGGTGGAGGGGCAGAGAGGCAGTGTGGCTATGACAGTGGTGATGGTGGCAGAATGGAAGGTTCCACATTCACGTATGGTGATAAAAACTGGGAAGGATACCCTGGGGATGAGCAATCCCAGCCCCAGGCCAGACCGCACAGCCCAGGAATCCAGCACTGGGAAGAAAAATACTCCCATTCCCTCTGGTTTTAAAAACCAGTGGGGGTTAGGGCGGCAGAAAAAACTGTTGGATTTTCATTGCTTAAAGGACCCGCATGGTCTTAGAACATATGCAACTCCAAGGCAGCAAACGGAAGAGTGCCAATCACATACAGGAAGAGAGCGAAGTGACTGGAAGCCAGGCAGCAACACTGTTCCCTCTGTGAGCCTCCTACCACAAACAGAGACACAAAGAGGTGAAGAAGGTGGCCCCACCCTGGCAATTACCTAAGGCTGTGCCCCACACAATTTATAGGTGCTTTAGCTGCAGCGGTCAAACTACTAAGACAGGGAGTAAAAGCAGCTCAACCTAATACACAGAAACAAACACAGGAAGGCTGCTGAATTGAGGAGGCAAAGAAATACAGCCCAAATGAAAGAACAGAACAAAATCACAGAAAAAGAACTAAATGAAATGAAGATAGTCAATCTATCAGATACAGAGTTCAAAACACTGGTGATAAGGATGCTCAGAGAACTCATAGAGTACGACAAAAAAATAAAGGAAGAAATGAAGTTTACACAAATTGAAATAAAGAAAAATATACAGGGAACCAATGGTGAAGGGAAGGAAGCTGGGATTCAAATCAATGATTTAGAACAAAAGAAATAAACATTCTACCAGAACAGAAAGAAGAAACAAGAATGTAAAAAAATGAGAAGAGGCTTAGGAACTTCAGGGACAACTTTAAACATACTAACACCTGCATCATAGGGGTACCAGAAGAAGAAGAGGAAGAGCAAGAAGTTGAAAACATATTTGAAAAAAAAAATAATGAAAGAAAATTTCCCTAATTTGGTGAAGGAAATAGGCATACAAGTCCAGAAATCACAGAGAGGACCAAACAATTTGGACCCAAAGAGGACAATACCAAGACATGTCATAATTAAAATGCCAAAGGTTAAAGATAAAGAGAGAATCTTAAAAGCATCAAGAGAAAAAAAGAGTTACTTACAAAGGAGTTTCCATAAGACTATCAGCCAATTCCTCAAAAGAAACTCTGCAGGCAAGAAGGGGCTGGCAAGAAGTATTCAAAGTGATGAAGAGCAAGGACCTACAACCAAGATTACTCTATCCAGCAAAGCCATCATTTGGAATGGAAGGGCAGACAAAGTGCTTCCCAGAAAAGGTAAAGCTAAACGAGTTCATCATCACCAAGCCATTATTACATGAAATGTTAAAGGGACTTATTTAAGAAAAAGAAGAAGATCAAAAATATGAACATTAAAATGACAATAAACTCACAACTATTAACAACTGATTCTAAAAAACAAAAGCAAACTAAGCAAACAACCAGAACAGGAACAGAATCATAGTTAAGAAGATCATTTGCAGGGTTATCATCCGGGAGGGGGAAGAGGGAGAATGGGAAGGAAGAGAATGGGGGAAATGGTGCAGGGACCAAGAAGCATAATTGATAGGAACAAAACAAACAGGGGGGATGTTAAGAATAGTATGTGAAAGGGAGAAGCCAAAGGACTTACATGCATGACCCATGGACATGAACTAAAGGGGGGATTGCTAAAGGGAATGGGGGTACCAGGCAGAGGGGGAAAAACTGAGATAATTGTAACTGAATAATTAATAAAATATACTTTAAAAAAAAAAGAAATTGATGGCTCCAATACTTTCCTTGTTACACATATATTTTCTCTGTTATTTCTCCTAACCCACAGACACTTATATTTATTGTTGATGGCCTTTGGAAACTGTCCCAGCCCTCAGAAACTAAACAGCAAATGTCAGTGTTTCTGCAATTGTGTGAGACATCTTGACATGTGAGGTACTCCACAAATTCAAGACTACTGAAATCTCTCTCAACATTTTCTCAGACAGCATGAGCTATAAGTCTTGAGATTATAGTCATTGGAATAAACGGTGTTCTCAACTGTTAAAAAGAGACAACAGGCCCCCAAATGGAGTCACTTGTAGTAGCCCCACATCAACAACAAGGACTTAATACTTAATCTAATTACGGTTTCAACCTTTCCCAGGAATATGACCTTTAACCAGCTAACCTGGAAATTCCTGGTCAGCAATTAGAGGCAATCCACTGACAGACTCCTTACATTCCTATTAAGAGGGTAACCTTGCCTGGAACAATGCATTCCTCACTAATAATTTCCCTTCCTTTCTGCCTTAAAAAACTTTCCATTATGTACAGCCCTTTCAAGCACCTGTCTACCTGCTAGATGGGATGTTGCCTGATTCATTAATTATTCAATAAATCCAATAAGATCTTTAAATTTTACTTGGCTGCATTTTTGTTACTTAACACAAACCTAGTTACACTTTAGAATCAGTTGGTGACAATTAACAAAAAGCAAACTATGACTGGGTTCCATTCAAGACGAACCACATCAGAACCTCTGGAGTGAAGACCCAGCATCAGTACTTTCTCCTGGGGTCCCCAGGTCATTCTGCTGTGCAGCCGGGGTGCAGAACCAGTGGCATGGAGAAAGCACACCTTGGTCATTGATCCTGTGAACTTGGGAAAGTCAACCCTGTCTCTGGACATCTGTGTTCCTATCTGTACGCTTGAGCTATTCCAGATGATCTAAAAAGACCTCTGCCAGCCTTGGCCATCTGGGACTCTTAACTCCACTGTAGGAAGCCTGGCTGTGTCTATAGTGAGTTCCCATCCCTGCCTGAGCTCTTCTGCTCCCTCCCCCAACTTGGGACCTGGTGTTATGGAAAGAGCACTGGGCCAGCAGTCAGGAGACACTTTATCTGGTCCATACACACAAGTATGAGCTTAGTAACACAAAAACATCACTTGAACTCTTTAGACCTTAGTTTGCCACTTCTGTTAGAGGGTGCTAATGCTGACCTTTCCCAGTACCAAAAACGGAGTTAGACAGGACGATCCCTCCAGGCCCTTTCAGCTCAAATAGTCTGTGAGAATCCCAGTCTCAATGAATAAATCGTTACTTCTGTTGGTAACACAAAGTCACCATCAGCAAGGAGGAGACAAAAGGGAGCCCCCATACTCCATGGGATGAAAGGTAGCTGGCTGGTGTCTGTTATGATGTGCTGTGGACTCCCAAACTCCCTTCCCTCACCTGAGCTCTATATTCCACTGCCCTCTATGGTTGTTTTGTTTTAACACTGCGAGTTTGCCAAGATACATCCCCCTCTACTGTGTACATTGAGGCCTGTGCAATCTCATGCTGAAATAGCTCATATTCTTCCCCCAACTGACGATACACCAGCCCCTAACTGCTCCTTGCTAATTATTCCCCATCAATCTATCCTGGCTGAATGACTACCTTAGGACACAGTTTAAATGTCATTCTGCCTCTAAAAAGCTCTTATATCTAAAGAAATCACCCCATTACTTCTTTTTTATAACCCTCTTTAGTTCCTTCACAGCACTTACCACAGTCTGCTACTACTTTCTTCATTTATTTCTTCACTTCCCTGCTGTCTGTCCTTCCACTAAAATATTGGTGTCACAAGGCTAAGGTCTAGTCTGCTCTGCTCATGTGAGACCCTAACATTTAGCACAGGGCCTGGCACATGATAGGCCCTCAACAAGATTTGTTAAGTGAATGAATAAATGAATGGATGTTCCTTGGGTAAAATCCAAATGTTTTAACCTTGCATACCAGGTCCCGCACTGTGTGGCCTGAGGCCACCTCCTTGTCCTGTCCGCAGCCACTGCTCCTGCTCCCTGACAATGAGCATGTTTCACCTTTCTTCAAACCACCATGCTCTCAAGTGTTCCTGGGAATGAAATTGGAACTGGCTGGTCCCACTGTCTAAAATGATACTCCTCTTCTGGCAAACTACTAGTCATCTTTAAGGAGTCAGCTCCCATTTCACATCCTTTAAAACCTCCCCTGCCCCTGCGAATCTCTCTTCTGCACTCCTGTGGCACTCTGAAATCCCTGTACTGGAATGTTTTTATTGCACTTCATTATATTCACTTGTTTAAGTGAACACCTCCCACTCTGGAATGTGAGCAATTTAGAACAAAAATTCTCTTTATTTTCCATCAGTACCTGGTGGGTTGATGTCCAGTTCATGGCTAACAAACCTCCACAAATTATAACCTTCGATTCCAGAAAGTATCCCACAGGAATGTCAGTCCTGTTAGAATTTGCATAAATTCATAACTGTAAGAATTAAAGAGCAGGTGCTCATAACCATCCCCAAAAGGCACACCCAGGCACTTCATTTATTTATGGACTTTCAATCATGACAACAGGAAGCATAAAAACAGGCCCATTTTTGGCAATAAAGTCAGGTGGGTTTCAAACAAGTAGATTGTCTTCCACTTCATCCTTCTGTTGGAAATGACCTTCTTTCAGTCAACATGACTGAGTGTCTACTAAGTATCAGCCACTGTGCTAGGCACCAGAACCTCCCAAAGTCATGGCCATGACCTGAAGGAGCTCAAGGTCTAGTAGGGTGAGGAGAAGATACCCTTTTATGTTCCTCTGCCTACTTTCACTTAAAACCTGGTGATTGTTGATAAATGAAAACCTCATCCAAGTTAACTTGCCTGGAGGGCAATTCAAGTCACTCTGCAGGAGACAAATGGCCTTCTTAGTGCCCCCTCCCCCCCACCCCAGACATAATGTCCATGGTGGAACAGCAGACAGTACAGCCATCAGGAGCACCTGACCTACCAACAAAGAGCCTACAAAGCTCATGGTACCAGGCAGTGTAGGACACATTCATTGACACAAAAGTCCCTGCCTAGGTTGCCCTTAAATTATCAGAACTGCAATATTCCTTTAAAAATATCATTTGGATTTCCTGGATGACTTGTCCTATTGCCCCAAACACTGGCAGATGTCCTGTTTATGGGCTTAGGATTTTTTTACTGGGCTGGTCAAAAAGTCCAAGTGGTTTTTTTTCCATAAAATAAGACACATTTTCCACTTTCATGAATAATTTTATTGATTTTGGTATTTTGAGTATATTGGCTATCTCCCACATGGTATAACATTGGTTGTTCTCAGTTAATGTCTCGATTTGATTGCTATCAACTTCAACAGGTGTACCAGACCATGGAGCATCGTCCACCAAGAAATCTCTGACATAATACTTCGCAAACTACCTTTGACACATTCAATCAGTCACAGCACCTTCTCCATACACTGCACAAATTTTTTTTGCATATCAGTTGCATTTTTACCTTTCTTGAAATAAAGCATAATATGCCAAAACCGTTGTTTACTTTCTTCCACCTTCAATATTAAAATGGCTACGCAAAAATTCACCATTTTTAATGTTTTTTTTTTTAACGCACACTGATATGACAGCTGTCACAATACAATCTAACAAAACTGTTTCAAATGAAGTTAAAGACAACTAAGCAATACTAGAGCTATCTATGGAAAAAAAATTTTGGCTAACCCAATACTTTTGGAAAAAAGGCCTCCAAGTGTGCAGAGCACAAAGGACAGATGGAGTGTCCCATCAGCCGGCTACCCTCTTGGCTGTAAATGGAAGAGTGATAAGCTTCTAGTGGAGCATTCTCTATGAGTCTGAGAGTAATACTTGTGCTGCTTACCCAGGGTGGCCTTTAGGGAGGTCAGCATCTACTTCTACAGTTATTTTCACCCCTTCATCTCCTGCTAAGACAGGAGCACATATCCCTAGGATGGCCTAACCTCACTCAGAGCTGATCAGGGATCCTTCTGATATTTAGGGTCTTTTATGAGCTTTTGGCTTGATCTCTCATTTTGGTTTTAAAACCCAAATTTCATCTATCCCATTCCTCAATAGAAAGGCTCTGCTGGCCAGAAGGAAATAATAAATTTTGCAAATTACCCAATTAATCACAATAGCAAACAATAAAGCTGGTGGGGGCAGTCGGCATTCTACCTTCTTTTGGGAGGAATGTTCTAAGCCACATATAATGTCATTATTAATTTTATTATTGATGTTGCTCTTGATGTCACTTAAACTTCTTATCAGCCCCTAGAGATCAGCATTAACTGGGATACCCCGTAGTGAAAGACAGCTGATTTCAAATATACTGCTCTGGAAAGTCTGTACTAGTAAAATTTCTCGTTTGTTTTATTTGGCTTGCGATATGTTTCTGAAAGAGGAATATGACATTGAATACTCCCAAGGCATAATTATGAGCACCTATTACAGAGCACACCAGGAGCACGGTGCTAAGCAGTTCATAGGTTTTATTGCCTCTGGTTTCACAACCCTTCAATGTCTAGGACTTAGAGGATCTGGGTCCCGCCTGCTCTTCGAGCACAACATCCTGCTCACTGTCACCCTCTGCTTAGTTTTGCTTTAAGAACTATAGTTTGGAGACCTGATTTGATTTACCTGCTGATCAAATTTCCACTCATTCTATATTCCTTTTCACTGTTTTTGGAGAGTAAAGTGAGGCCCTGAACAATAATGATAGAAATAATAGCAGTTACTTTTCTGTAGGGCTTAATATATGCCAGAAGTTTTTACTCATATTTTTAGTAATCATCACAAGTCCTCTATGGTGCATATCATAATACCCCCTTTAAAATTGCAAAGCTAAAATTCAAAATGCTTATTCAACTTGCTCAAGGCCACCGGGTGGACCCAAGGAGGCAGTGGAGGATTTGACATTTGGGAAGATGTACTGTGTGAAAGAGGCCAACGCAAGTGGTTCAGGATACAGGCTATTGTTGATGAAAGGAACCAGAGACCAGACACTGGCCGAGTGGGTCAGAGTCAAGGGCCAGTTTACTCTCTTTTATGAAGCATATAGAGCCAGTGAAAATTACTTCAGCCAGTAGAAAATCACTAGTATTTATATTGCAACATCAGTCTGATGGGGTGAATATGTGGTCCAGGCAATGGGCTGCTATACTGCAACCCCAGAAATTTAGAGCTGCAAGTGCTCTGAGAGACAATTTAAGCCAAATTGTCATTTTACATCTGAGAAAGTGGAAGAGCAGAAAGAGAAGGTGACCTACCCAAGTTCCTACAGCTTATTGGTGGTGGAGTCAGTACCAAAAACAAGATGTCCTAGCTCCTAGGCTGGAGACCCAGTTCACACATATGTGTAATCGTGTTGGGCGCTTAAGAAGCACATTAAGCATAATCTCTACTTTTAATGAGATTATCACTAACATGGAGAAAAAGCAAAAAACACACATAATACATAATTCATCTGGGCCATGTAAGAGAGCCTGCTTTACAGCTGAGTGGACAAAATTCCAGAGATGGTAAGGGGTTTCCCTAGGACTTCCTGTTAGTAGCAGAGCTGGGAATAAACTCCATATTATTTCCCAAATCTTAGCCCCATACATTTTCCCCCTCCTTCATTCTTTTTCCTCTCAGTCCTCTATCCTGAGTTCCACGAATGCAGGTGATCTTGGGTTCAGTGAAATATGATTTAAAAAATTCTTACCAAATATCAGTTAATAAGGAATAAGAGTCTCCAATATATAAAAGAATAGATATTTAATGATTAGAAATAAATAAAATAATGAAGTAATTAAATTCAGACCAACACATATTTACTTATTGACATTTTATTTGTTTCAAATAAGCCTTGAGTGTATGCTGGGCATGCAATGAACAATAACTGTGCTTGTAACTATAATAAATGCCATCCATTGGCCACCATTTTATACATTATCTCATTTGACTTTTAAAACAATTTAGTAAATAAATAGGCCTGGAATGCTAGCTGCCTACTTCAATATCTGTTCTGCCCTTTCTTTTAGAAATAGAAACTTGATTTCCAACTGGATATATTTTGCCTGGTCAGTTAAATGTACTTCTCAGATACCCTTACATATATGTGTAGCTACATAACTAAATGTGGCCAATGAAATATAAGCAGAATAGTCATAAGAGGAATCTAGGAAGTTTCCTTAAAGAGAGGGCACTTGCCTCTTCTTTGACTCCTTCCTCTATCCTGATTCTAAGAACAGGCATGTGATGGCTGGAGCCTTAGTTTCCATTTTGAACCAGAAGGATAATGGCTACATCTTAGGCATGGTTAATTAAAAATCTGTAAGGATTTGGAGTCTTTGACCATTCTGTGAAGTTACTGTACCATTGCTGAACCACCTACTCTGAACATCCTTTTGTGTGTGGGGGTGGGGGGGCTTGTCTAAGCAGCATAACTTAAACCAAAACCCAATTGTAAATGATATAATTTCATTTTGCCAATAAGGAAAAGGAGGCTTAAAGAGGTTAAGGGACTCTTACTTCTGTGACAGGTATGATGCTTGATATGAATGTAAACCTATTTCATTTTTCTCTTAGAAATACAGGAAGAATACATTTCCTAGGTTCTCTTGCTATTAGACTGGGGCCATACGGCTGACTTCTGGCCAATGAAATAGGAGTGAAAGTTGTATATACCACTTCTAGGCCAGGCAGTAATATCCCCTGCATTATCCTCTATGCTTGCTCTTCCATTTGCTAGTTATCATCCATGCTGGAGATAGGGATATCACAGAACAGAAGGACCCTGAGTCCCTGGACAACTGTGGAAAGCAGAGACCCTGGCATCCCTAAAGACCCATATCTGACTGATGTAATAGAGAAGTAGACTTTAGGGTATTAAGGCACGGAGACTGTGGGGTTGCTACTATGGCTGGTGTTGATGACCTTACTAATCCAACTTCATTCAGCTAGTGAGTAGAAGAGCTGGAATTTCATCTCTGGGGTTGTTTGACTCTAAGACTATGCTTCGATCCCTGCCTTGGAGGAATTCACAGTGTGTCATGGGAAGACAGATGGCTACATCGTTAGGTTCAGTGGAGTGTTAAGAATGCCACAACAAAAGTCTACACAGTACACAGTGTAATGGTCAGTTCCAAAGGTTTGAGAATGTCTGAGCCAGGACTGGGACAAGTGACAGTATAGCACACACTTTTAGGATACAAAGAGGCTTAAAACAATCCTCTGTCTTGCATTACCTTATAACCAGGCTATGGAAGCAGAATAACTGCAAACGAAACAGAAGCAATAGTGAGAGGCAGTGCAACAATAACGAAACAGACTAAGAGACAGAGATTCTGAGAGTTTCTCAAGAGCTAAGAAAAGAGCTGAGTGAAATCTGGAGGGGGCAGAGAAGGCTCCATGGAGGAGATTAACTCCAAATTAGACCTTGAAGGACAGATGGAATTCCAGTTGATAGAAGGAAGAGATAGGGAACATTTCATGGGAAAGAAACAACCAGATAAAAGGCAACAGTGAAATTTCTCATGTAGCAAAGATGAATTAAGCCTCTACAAAGTGGCAAGAAGTTAGCCTGGAACTTGAAACACAAGGATAAAGATAACTTCCTGTCCTCAAGGAGTACATGTTCTAGAAGGAATGATTCTGTCTACTGATCAGTAATGACTACAGAATGAACAGTTCTCTCAGAGGCATATGCCAGTGTAGTGGGAGCACAGAGGATGAAGAGCAGCAAGGATTTAGGTGAGGATTTGTTCAATGGGGCCAGAAGACTTCATGGGTCTTGAAGAAAGAGTAGTATCTCCACAGGCTAACAAGGTGCACACAGGCAATATCATTCCAAGCACAGAGCACAGCTTCTGCAAAGGCGGAAAGGGTATAGTGTGTCCGTGGACTTAAGGCAAGTAATGTGGCTACAGTAGAAATTTATGCTGGCATGGAGCCATGGCAGGTGAGGCTGGGTAAATAGGCAGAGGCAATTAAAGACTCAAAAAATCCAAGCAGAAGAATTTACATGAAATGAAATAATCAAGAGAGCCCAGAGCATAAATTAGCATCATATGGAGTAACTTCAGATGTGTGTATGGAATCCAGACTTCACTTTCTCAGTTGGGGGCACATTGGAAAAGAAGATACATTTTCAATGTGGCTTAAAAACTTGGAAGGGAAAGTGTCAGTCAAGTTCGAGTGCAAAGGGCACCTTCCATGTCAGATCTTAGCCAACCACTGTAACACAGAAAGCTGCAAGTGGCAGAAGTAGGGGAGAGATGAGAAAAAGACATGGACAGCAGAAAGAAAGACACAGAAATTTTAATCATGAAAGTAACTGAAGATGAAAACTCCAGGTAAGATCTCAAGGTACCTCTCCCCAAAATATTGAATCCCTTACTCTACTACCTTTTTCTGAATGTGTTTATGACTTAGCCATAAACAATTATAAATGAAAGATTGATAAATTACACTTCATAAAAATTTAAAGTATCTGCTGTTCCAAAACTACTTTTAGGAAAATAAAAAAATAGGCCACAGACTGGGAGGAAATGTTTGTAATACAATATATAAAAGAGTACAAAGAGTACTCAAAAGTCGGTAAGAAAACAAATGATGCAGTTAAAAATGGACAAAAGATTTGAACAGATGCTTCCCCAGGGAAGAGGTATGAACGACAAATAAGCAAATGAAAGAATGTTAAACATCATTAGTAATTGGGGATACGAAAATTAAAGCCACAAGATAGTACTATACACTATTCTAATGGGTCCAATTTTTTTTTTTAAATGACAATACCAAAGGCTGCTGAGGACACAGAGCAAATGAGACTCTCAAAAATCGCTGGTGGAAACGCAAAAGGGTACAGCCGCTCTAAAAACCAGTTTGGCAGTTTATTATAAAGTTAAACATACACTTACCATATGACCAGCAATTCTGCCCCTATGTATCATCCAAGAGAGATCAAAACATATGTCCACATAAAAACCTATATACAAATGTTGATGTAGACTTTATTTACAATCACCAAAAACTGGAAGCAATCCAAAGGTCCATCAACTGGTGAATGGGTAATGGATAAACCAATTGTGGAACACCCGCACCATACAACACTACTCAGCAATACAAAAGAGCAAACTCCTGGTATATGCAACTACATAGATAAATCTCAGTACTCTGCAAAGCAAAAGGCACAAGAGGCACTGTTTCCTTAAAGGCAGAGCTGAAGCTTGCAGCCATGTCTCGGAAGGGGCAGTCCATGCCTCTTCCCAAGTGACCACCAGCTGACTGACCTTAGGTGTGGTTTTGAGTGAAGTGTAGCAGCGATCTTAAAACAGGCTTTCTAAACCCCTGGGGAACACAGCAGGGGGGCTTCACAATTTCTATATAGCAAGGACAAAAGACATCACATGAATGAAAGAGGGATCTGGGGGATGTATGTTGAAGTTACATTTCATAGCAAGCATACCATTCTTACTCAGGTTGCCTAACGCAGATCAATAAAAATAGCTAAACCTCCTAAGGAAGCTTTATTCACTTTAAATAGGGTGGAAAAATTGTCAAACCTCCATACCAAATTAGATTATTAAAAAATGTGGGGTGGCCTGGGGAGTTCAGCCACTGCAAGGCTCCCTCACTGCAAGTCAGCATCTGCGGCATCCACCTAAAGGACAAATGAGCCGCCTTCCCCTGCAAAAGCAAGGCTCTAACCTCAGCTTCTGACCTCAAGAAAGAGAATCTCTTGGGCAGAAGGACCTCAGACAGGAATGTGTACAGCTTCAGGAACCACAAATATTTAAATGCCTTGATGCTGACACAGACCTCAGGGGGACTCGGAGGAGGGCTGCCGCTAACAAAAAGAATGTCACCTGCCAGTGGGTCTCTCAGAAAACATTCATCCCCCTTTCTCCTACAACGTCTGAGGGAAATAATTTATAAATTAAAATGTTTTTCCCAAATAGACCATTTCTTCATCCCATTTCATTATCCATGAAGTTTTGAGTATCATAGTTTAAAGGGGTATAGTAGAATAAATTTTTGAATCAAATGGCTATGAAATCCCAAAGGGCTCCCAACTGCTTTACTTTGAAGCACAACATGAGCAACTGGAATTAAAATGGAACTATACAAGCCCTGACTGGTGTGGCTCAGTGGATTGAGTGCCAGCCTGCAAATGAAAGGGTCACCGGTTCAATTCCCAGTCAGGGCACATGCCTGGGTTGCATGCCAGGTCCCCAGTAGGGGGTGCGCAAGAGGCAACCACACATTGATGTTTCTCTCTCTACCTCCCTTGCCCTCTTTCTAAAAAATAACTGAAATCTTAAAAGACAAAAAGGAACCAGAGAAAATAATCTATGCAAAGATAAAGCCAGCTGAAAGGTAATAATAAATGGAAAGAAGTCAGCCACACAGTAGAACATTCACAGCTCCAGGAAAATATCAATTAAAAGTATTAGCTGCAAATATTTCCTGAGGAACTCACACTAAAATCCCCCACTGTGTCTCTCTTACTATTTACCTAGGCATTTTAATTTGTACCTTATGCAAAATGCTTTCCTTCGGAGTTTTGGTTTCCCATTTGCTTTATTCCTCTCTAGGCAGAATAATGACTAGATGTTTTAAAACATATGAGTGTTTTGACAACTCAGAATAAAATAAGTGAGTTAACTCTTTATTACTAACGAACCCTATAATTTGGTAATTTGGCACTCAGCTACCTTCAATGAGAATTCAGCTTAGCTGAACATCATCCACGTCCCCGATACTGTGCTAGGCAGGCACTGTGGGTAGAAAAACAAATAAAGGCACAATCTTGTTTTAAGGAGTTCCTGGTCTACAAGAGAGTGTGGGCATGCAAACGAACTGTTGCATTTCATCATAAGTGATACAGCAAAGGTACAGTACATGGGGAAGGAAATGAGTACCGTACCCCTGTCTATATGGAGTCTTTGAAGCTATCTGCTAAGCCTGTCATTTGAAGGATGAACATTAATTCTCCAAGTAAACAAGGTTAGAAGGGCACTGCGGGAAGAGGAAACAGCATGCGGGAAGGGCGAGAAGTGCTGACAGCATGATGCAATGTTCAGGGGTCACAGAAACTTAAATACTGTAGGACCATCAAGTGCCAGCTAGAAGAGGAGTAGGAGAGAACCAGCAGACAGCAGATCACCGAGAACTTCGTCTGCTGTGCCAAGGAAGTCAGATCTCACTAGGAGGAAATGGCGGCACTTGGGCAAGGGTTCTGATAGGAGAGACATAATCGTATTTCTATCATATAAAGATGACTTTGTTAGCCAAGGGACTCTCAGAGCTAAACAAAAGCCCATGACAGGGGGAAGAGGAAAAAGAGCATTCATTGGAGAGATGGAAAGAGATAGAAACAGTAGCCTTTGGCACCTGAGTGGTAGTGTGACTGACATAAAGAGAGGCAGGAATTCAGCTAAACCCCAGGTTTCTAAGGCCAGAGGCTATGTGGTTGATGGTCCCACCCAGAAAGATGAAGAA